>NC_056443.1:4267912-4567912 GCF_018296145.1 Oncorhynchus tshawytscha | reverse complement strand
GAAAAGAACCGACCTTTTCATGGCTCTGTGGCTGTGAAACTGATTGCGTTGTTGCATATGTAATTCACATATTTAAATTTTTGAATTGTACTGGTACTGTAATATTCGATTTCAAGCTGTTGTCCCCTGTGACTATTTTGTTGATACTGTTCTTACTTTGCCCTTTCAATATCTGTGGGCTCTTTTGGTAATTCAGTTGGCTAATTAAGATTCTGGTATTAGGTTGATATTAACATGACTATGTGTTTCTGAAAGGAATATTTGTCCTCTCAAAAAAAAGAGTAGTATAATGTAGGTTGAGGAAACTAATCTTTGTTATTCAACCAAGGTTAATTAAAATAGTATTTGTAGATGTCATTATAGTAAACTTTAGGCACCGGAATAATATTTGGAAGACTATTCAGGCTTCTGCTTGAAATTGTGGGCATTCACAGAAGTAATGTCAAGCTTCACTGGTATTAGTCCAAATCTAATGATGTCAAAAGGCTATTTGTCAGCGCAATAGCGTGTAATTCCAACACTAGGGTCTTGCTTAACCGGTGCTTCATTCCTATTGGACAGTAGCTGGTGGACATTAAGTGCTGAAGAATCTTTTGTTCAAACACAAGAAGCGCGCTGTAAATCAGTCCCGGCATTGCGCAGTGGATATGGATGTGGACGCCTCGTGCGCTCTGATCTTTGGCGCGGAGAGGCTGCACTCAGCGGCGCGCAAGGTGGCCAAATGAATCACCGCCCTCCCGGCTCCTCCAGCGTGCAATGGCTTAACAGAAGAGACATGAGTGTCCGAACGGAGGACAACTTCAGCTTGTGCCAAAGGGCCCTTCAGATCGTCACGGAGCTCTGTCTAGCGGGGCATGTAGATGGGGAGAAATGCTCGGCTATATTTCCCTTGGAGAGCAACATACAAGGTAAAGAGAGCGCAGGTAAATAGGTCAAAAGCAACGTTTTCTTCCTGTCCCTCTCCTTAAAGCTTGCATCCCTCTATTGTGTCATGGTTTGGTTTCTCTGGCGTCAACCTGGTGCACAAGGTTGTGTAAGAATGATGAGTTGAACAGTAAAATGCGTGTTAAGTTCAACTTCAGCCTACTCAACTTTCCCCTTGAAGGGCTGCAATATAATCATATAAAATGCGCGACTAAGTATAGGACTAGAATAACTTCTAGGGGAAAACATGTTTAAAATGTTTAATAATCCTGGAGGTTGTGCTGTGTCCTCATGTCGCTTTGAGCTACGCTCAACAGGTGACACATCTGTGTCTGCAAAGGGAATAGACTGCACCTGTTGCAGCATCAGTGTATGCTCGTTTTCCCATGTCATTGTGCTTGGTTCTGGCGTGTGCAATCTGATGGTGTGATAGTCTGATTGTGTGTGACTGATAGCTTGTTGAAAGAGGAGATGTGTTCTCAGTGATCTTGCCTTCATTCACTCCACCATGCGCCAACTGACCGGCATGTCTGAAATTAGTCATACTGTTGGCTACCAGTTCGTGTTCTAAACACAGATCCCCTTCTGTCAAATAAACCCATTTGTTTGCTTGATAATGTCTCTCTCATTGATTTGGCGAAAGTTATGTTGTAGCCTTTTCATTTTATGGTAAGGCTTGGACAAGATGTTGAAACAGTTCTAAATTCTACATATGTTTTTTTGTAGAGTTTACCATAAATAATAAGCTATATCGTAACATGTCATTATTCCCGCTGGGTTGATGTGAGGTAGCAGTGTTGTTTCTGATGCAATAATGTCTCTGATTTTGAGTAAAAGCCTAACAGGTGGAAATTCAATTGGTCCGTCAGTCAGTCTGTCAGTCAATCAATCTTTCAGCTAGATTGCATTTATTGCAGTAGATTGTTGCTCTTCTAAACTAAATGGAGTTAAATCCGTGATAATTACAACACAGTTACATAATGTCTTATATTACTTGAAGTGATAACTGCCTAGGCCTACCAGCTTGTGTAATTTCCAGAACTACACTTACATTTGCTAACAAATTCAAATGAACTGTAGTCTATCTCAGCAGTCTAGCATGCCTGTTAAAAGTTATTAGCCTGAAAAAGAAATACATGGTTTTAGTGTCACGTCATATTAAGTGGACTGATTGTTGCCTATAGATCTGGATTCTTGTTTTCACGTAGGCTTTGGCTTTGAGATGGTGCACCACAAAGCATAAGTGTCCTTGTGAGAGTGAATGAGCAACAGGAGAGGGAATAACACGGAGACAGAACACAGCAAAGAACATGACATCATGCAGAGATATCAGTGAGAAAGGACATATCTCCTGCACATTGCAATCCACACACAGGCGTATACTGTCCAACTTTATTTATAAGAAACCATACAATTGTGTAACATTCACACAATGGAATGCATAATGCATTTTGTAACAGCCTGTGGTACATCTTGGTTTGTGCATAAAGCCTTGAACCATTATATATAGTTGCAGAAGAAGGGATTGTGGTTTCTGAAAGTTGATTTGTCAACTTGATCAAATATGGCCATGAAGAGCTATTTGTCTTTCCTGTCCATGTGAATGTCTTGCAATGACGCTGTATGACTTTCTAACTTCCTCTGATCTTTACCAAACGAGGGCATTTGCAGCCTCTTTTACAGCTTGCTTTTTCTCTTCTCTTTTTTCTCTTCCATGTTTGTCTGTCACGCTCCGTCCATCAATTGCCCGTCCTCTCTCTCCCTCTATCTGTCACTGTTGATCCCTGTGGTCGCTCGTAGACATCTCTATCAGTCTCCTTGCTGTTGTCGTGGGTTTCTGTGGACTCGCCCTGTTGGTAGTCTCTCTCTTTGTCTTTTGGAAGCTGTGCTGGCCCATCTGGAGGAGCAAGGCCCTCTCGTCCCACGTCGACAATGGCCCCCGTGTCGGGCTCCCTGAGGCCCCTCCGCCAGCCCCCCTGCCCCACACACCCCTCCACAAGGTGGCACCAATGGAGGAGGAGATGAAGCCTGTGCCAGTGGTGAAGGTGAACGGGCGTTGCAGCTCTGTGAAGCTGCTAGAGGCGGCCATGAAGATCAGCCAGACATCCCCAGACATCCCTGCTGAGGTGCAGACGGCTCTCAGGGAGAGGCTGGGCCAGCAGGCCAAGATTCAGAGGCAGACCACCGACCCCACCTCGTCCTCCAGGTAACATTATTGGACTTCTCCCAGAGTAGTGTCCCTGTCACTTTCCTGTCTCTAGGTCTTAACATTCTGTTGGTGTACATTTTTGGTTGCACTGGGTCCAAGGATTTCTGTGTTATGTTGTGTCATAGGCATGCACAGAGCTGTGCACACCTATAGTGAAGGCAGTGTAGGCTGCTCAGGGGAGGACGGCTCATAATAATGGCTGGAACTGAGCAAATGTAATGGCATCAAACACATGGAAACCATTTGTTTGATATATTTGATACCATTCCACTTATCCCACTCCAGCCATTACCACAAACCCGTCCTCCCCAATTAAGGTGCCACCAACCTCCTGTGAGTGACGGTTATGTACATGATGCTTTCAAGCAAGTGACAGGTGGCATAAAGTGGCAAATGATGACACTTGATCTGTACACATCAAGTATAGCCATGACAAATGTCAAGACAGTTCAGGAGAATTTGTGACGAATTACCTTAAAATGGCACAACACGTGCGAACTGGACGCTCAGTAGCGTCCAGTTCTCCCATGGTGCTCATCAACGGGGCGACAGCACGCCCCCTTGCTCCTCACACACACAAAAACCCTGTAATCACCCCAGGCCACGTCTTGTGTTGGGCGGGCGTGAGTCACGCTGCCATGGCAACAGCGGTAAGCGACCCCGGTAATGAAACAATCAGCTCCTCGTCTCTTTGTTTTCGGGGACTGTGTTTAAACGAGCGCGTCTGTAATTAGCGCCACCGCAGGTTGAGAACTGACGTGCTGTGAGGCACTCGTCCTACTGAGACTCACTGAGCAGCTGCACTCCATCTCCTGCAGGAAGCCATTATTGACACTTGCTTTAGTTTGTCATTAGGAACGTTGATGCAATTTATCGAGCCTGGCACTTTTCATGAATTACACACTGACGAAGGGGGCAGACAGAGCTAATTAAATACATTGGGGCAAAAAAGTATTTAGTCACCCACCAATTGTGCAAGTTCTCCCACTTAAAAAGATGAGAGAGGCCAGTAATTTTCATCATAGGTACACTTCAACTATGAACATCGCAACATTGCTTTAGTCAATACTTTGTAGAGACACCTTTTGCAGAAATTACAGCTGCAAGTCTCTTGGGGTATGTCTCTGTAAGCTTGGCTCATCTAGCCACTTGGATTTTTGCCCATTTTTCAAGGCAAAACTGCTCCTTCAAGATGGATGAGTTCCGCTGTTGTACAGCAATCTTTAAGTCATACAACATATTCTCGATTGGATTCAGGTCAGGGCTTTGGCTAGGCCATTCCAATACATTTAAATGTTTCCCCTTAAACCACTCGAGTGTTGCTTTAGCAGTATGCTTAGGGCCATTGTCCTGCTGGAAGGTGAACCGCCATCCCAGTCTCAAATCTCTGGAAGACTGAAACAGGTTTCCCTCAAGAATTTCCCTGTATTTACCGCCATCCATCATTCCTTCATCATTCTGACCAGTTTCCCAGTCCCTGCTGATGAAAAACATCCCCACAGCATGATGCTGCCACCACCATGCTTCACTGTGGGGATGGTGTTCTCACGGTGATGATAGGTGTTGGGTTTGTGCCAGACATAGCAATTTCCTTGATGGCCAAAAAGCTACATTTTATTCTCATCTGACCAGTGTTCCTACTATATGTTTGGGGAGCCTCCCACATGCCTTTAGTCAAACACCAAACGTGTTTGCTTATTTTGTTTTTAAGCAATGGCTTTTTTCTGGCCACTCTTCAATAAAGCCCAGCTCTGTGGAGTGTACGGCTTAAAGTGGTCCTTTGGACAGATACTCCAATCTCCGCTGTGGTGCTTTGCAGCTCCTTCAGGGTTATCTTTGGTCTCTTTGTTGCCTCTCTGATTAATGCCCTCCTTGCTTGGTCCGTGAGTTTTGCTGGGTGGCACTCTCTTGGCAGGTTTGTTGTAGTGCCATATTCTTTCCATTTTTAATAATGGATTTAAATGGTGCTCAAGGTTTCAAATATTTTTTATAACTCAACCCTAATCTGTACTTCTCCACAACTTGGTCCCCTCAACTTGGTCTTCATGGTGCCGCTTTCTTGGTGGTGCCCCTTGCTTAGTGGTGTTGCAGATTCTGGGGCCTTTCAGAACAGGTGTATATATAGAGGTCATGTGGCAGATCATGTGACAGATTGCACACAGGTGGACTTTATTTAACTAATTATGTGACTTCTGAAGGTAATTGGTTACACCAGATCTTATGTTGGGGCTTCATAGCAAAGGGGGTGAATACATATGCACACACCACTTTTCAGTTTTTTATAATTTTTTGAAACAAGTAATTTTTTTATTTCACTTCAAAAATGTGTACTCTTTTGTGTATGTCCATTACATGAAATCCAAATAAAAATCTACTTAAATTACAGGTTGTAATGCAACAAAATAGGAAAAACGCCAAGGAGGATGAATACTTTTGCAAGGCACTGTATATGATTGAAACGTATGATCAGTAGAGTTGATGGCAGGTCTATCATCATGTTACTGTTTATATCTCTTGAAAGTATGTTTCCCAGTGCTCTGAGTAAGACACTTAAAAACATTTTACTGCAGTGGGCTAAATCGGGGACACAGTGTTTTTTGGTAGTCTTATACAAATCTACTTTGAAACAAAAGTGTACACCTCACACACATGGTTATAGGCTTAAAAAAAGACAACTGTACCATGTCAGATATAGAGTTGAAATGTATACAATTTGGAGTTTGCATCCCAATATTACACTTAATATATACACATTGTTGAAGACTGAAATATAACTGAAAATATAGACTGAAAAATAAACTGTTTGACATAGAAACACCAGATTTTCAGCTGTTTTTTTAATAATGATTATTAATTATGAAATTATGAAAAATAGTAATAACATTCCACCCATGAGGCCACTAGGTCATTTGACTGCAGGAAAGGGCTACGAATATCTAAATATATATGCATCAGTTCGGCTGAATCTGAAGCACAAATTTTCAATACAAATCATCATAATCACAACACAAGTAAGGACTGCATCTATAGTACACCCAAGTAATTAGGAATAATTTGATGATGATACACTGCATGAAGCATCCATTTTAGGAGACGTGGACAACGTATTAATGCGAGACGAGGTGGGAGGAGACGCTTGGTGTCACTCTGGCCTTCGGGGCAAATCTATGAGGCTTTGCAAACATGTGACTTGCAGAGCGGGTGATTACCATGGAGAAGAGCAACAGATACATTCTGTTAACATCGATCCTCTCCAACAGCTACATCAGTATTCACTGCTCATGCATTGTGCAGACACACTCTAAACAAAGGCAAGGGCAAAGTCAGAGAGAGAGAGAGAGTCTTGTACAGAATGTACTAGTCTACTCTAATTGTGATTTTCAGACATACCTCCACCAATCATCTCTGATGAAATGCTACAGAACAGTATATATCAGTACATCACATCATCATATGTTACATCCATGCACAGCGCCAGGTGGTATGAGATTAGAGATTTGTCATGCTGTTGTATTACTGTACAACATTCTTCCCTATGAGAGATTTTCATTGGTTCCTTTTTTACGGGCGGAAACAGAGATCTCTGAGACATGTGAGAAGTACCATATTTTGGTGGGCTCCCGAGTGGTGCAGCGGTCTCAGGCACTCTATCTCAGCACTAGAGGCGTCACTACAGACCCTGGTTCGATTCCAGGCTGTATCACAACTGGCCATGATTGGGAGTCCTATAGGGCGCTGTCCGGGTTAGGGTTTGGCTGGGGTAGGCCTTCATTGTAAATAAGAACATGTTCTTAACTGTCTTATCCAGAGCAACTTACAGTAGTGAATGGATACATTCTTGTACTTATTCCTCATACTAGTCCCCCCTGGGAATCAAACCCACAACCCTGTCATTGCAAGCACCATGCTCTACCAACTGAGCCACACAGGCTCAATGTGAGTATTGAGACTGAGAGCCCATCCCTGATCCTGTAAGATTGAGAAAGTGGAGGATATAAAATTGGTTATCTTATGGAAGAAAATAATGAATGTGGCTCTGGTGAAGAAGTATATGTAGGGAGAGGTAGAGAAAGAGAGAATGCCTTTACTGGAGTTGGGATGGCAGGCCTGCTAAAACTGATTCTGGGTCAGGGCTGACACAACAGGGAGGAATATGTGGACAAATGTGGATGAAATCCGCCAGCCTCCTCCATTATCAACTCTTCCAGTGTATACTATTCATCCTCTTGGATGCCGTTCGCTGAATTCTGTAGGAATCATGGGAGGTTGTAAATTGATGTCCCTTGTCTGAAATAATAGGATTCCCAAAGTATCCTTCACAAAGAACATTGTGTCTTATTATGTCCCAGAAAATGTGTTAGAACATGCAAGGCACCTCTTCATATGAGGTTTGAATATAACGTGATCTTTTTTTCATATCCCATATGTGTTGTGTTTCCCAGATTTGTATAATTTGTACCAATACTAACCGTGTCGGATTACTGTGATCTTCTTATTGGCGTCAGTAGGGGAGGGGGGTGTTATCAGTTGCTAGGTGACAACCAGGAGAAGTACAGAGCAGTGGTTTGCTCAAAAGTATGTAAGTTATTATCAGTAGATGGACCTGGGCTCAAGGTATCTCAGGTACTGTTATTTTCCAAAAGAAGTCCTGTGAAAAACTCACTCAGTCACGTAGCTCCGTAAGAGTTCAATCATAAAGTAACTCCCATCACTTTAAACCCAAAGCCGGTAACATCTTTCTCGTTAATGCTGAGAGAATAGCTTAACAACATTTAAAGTATAAAAAAAATGTACAACAAACATTTTCCTATTAACAGTAATGCTAGAACTACAAGAAGAAACAAGGAATTGTAAAAACACTTCTGAAGAATAGTAAACTAGTATCATCAACATGAAAAAATAATTGCAGCCGCACACACAACCATGCATCTTTTGTCTTATGGAAGCTGTTGGTTTCCAACATTTCAATAAGAGTAAGATTTAATAACTTCTCTCTCCTGAATCACTAGCTATGTTTCCTTTAACTGTTTCCTTAGATTTTTTTGTCTACATTTAGAAAGTTTGTATAGAAAATAGAGGAGACAATTGCCTGCTACGGTGTGTTTCCATTTAAATGTTTTGTGTTTTATTCGCCCCCAGAATGGCGAATATAAAAATAGTGGTTTAAGTGTTCAAATGATCCATTTAGGAAAATTGCCGACAGCTTGTATGCCATCCCACCTTTCTGTTTCATGTCTCAGGTAGCCCGCAAAAGCAAGCATGAATAGAATGCAAGAAATTACTAATATTTGCCGTATTCTCATTTGCCAATGTATCGCCAAAGTCCATGCCATGGTGAAATTTGCACTCATGTAGATAATTGGATGGTGATACTTCCATCCAGCCAACCAGAAAAACAAGGCAACGCAATTCAGGAATTCTTGAAAGTCAGAACAATCCTTGTCCTTGCAAAGAAACATTTGAATATATGAAGGTAGATTTAGCCAGCAGTATGCATTTACAATGAAATGTGGAGTGAAGTTTTAAAGTTCTGTGATGACATCACGTGCCGCACATACCTTCATTTATTCAAAAAACACAGTTTCCATTATCATTTGTCGCAATAAAGTTAAGAAAAATCCACCCTGTCAAACAGATAAAAATGTTGCCAATCTTTAGTACATTTCCATAGCTGTTGTTTCCATTACACATCTCAATGTTGTTGTTTTTGTTGCAACATTGCTTTTGTCTAATAACCCTGGGTCAATGGAAACCTGCCGATTGAAAGGTACCAGGAACCATAGATGACTGATGTCCTTTTTCAACAGGCACAATTCATTCCGCCGCCATCTGCCTCGCCAGATGAACGTGACAAGTGTGGACTTCAGCATGGACACGATCCCCATCCGCCAGTCGTCCACCGTAAGCATCGGCCGCATCAAGCCCGAGCTCTACAAGCAGAAGTCTGTGGACTCCGAGGACGGGACCCACGAGCCGGTGGAGACGTGCGGTAAGCTGAGCTTCTCCCTGCTCTATGACTACGAGGAACAGGCGCTGGTGGTCACGATCCTCAAGGCCCTGGAACTGCCGGCCAAGGACTTCACTGGCACCTCCGACCCTTACGTCAAGATCTACCTGCTGCCAGAGAGGCAGAAGAAGTTCCAGACGCGTGTCCACCGCAAGACGCTCAACCCCACGTTCGACGAAGCCTTCTGCTTCCCCGTGGAGTACGACCAGCTGTGCAACCGCAAACTGCACTTCAGTGTCTACGACTTTGACCGCTTCACCAGCCACGACATGATCGGCGAGGTGGTGGTGGACAACCTCTTTGAGCTCTCCGACCTCTCGAGGGAGGCAGTGGTGTGGAAGGACATTCACGCTGCGACTACGGTGAGTGGGCTGGGCCTCAGCTAGTTGAGATAGGTGTAGTACATGGAGGATATCAGTATGTGTGGAGATCATTGGATCAGTGATCTCAACAACTGATCGCTCTGTAAGTCGTAACTGTTAGTCGCTCTAGATAAAAGCACCCGCTAAATGACTCAAAAATGACTCAATGATGGTGGAGTAGATTTCAGGGTGGAGCTGTGGTCAGTCTGCCATAGTTAACATTTGCATCATTTCTGAGGGGTCGTGCACTGCACATGGTCTGACTTTTTTAGGGAAACACTTGACAATGATCTCTCCATTTTCAAGTCTGTGAATTATTTGATTGGATGAGGTTTTAAGTCCTGGAATCATCCGCACTGTATTACATGACTGGTAAGTTGCATGTGTTGAATAACCCCATTGCCAGGAGCAGTGAATTTAGAATCCAAGCACCCACACAACACCTCCGAAAACTGAAGTACACACTGTAGACCTAAATATAGCCATGGGCACAATTCTCCTTTGTTCTTCACCTTTATCCCTTCACTGACATACTTGGGTATGATAGTGCAGTTTTATCTGGGCCCACACACTTCTTACGCCTCGGTAGCTTTATCACAGTTTGTTTACTCAACAGCTTCTGTTTATGAATATTATTGTTTGGGTGGTATTTATTGTGTCTGATGGTCATGGAGATGGATTAATGGTTAATTAATCAGTTGATCTCTGAACGGTGTACTGTGGAAAACAGAACAAGAGTGGATTAACTTGAAAGGCAGGTGGGTTTAAAGACTGGGTTCTTAGCCATTGGAGGGGGACAGGCTGGGCATTAATGCAGTTAGCCCATGTCAACAGTCATGGTGTTTACTTCAACGTGTAGTTTGTCTCCAGGAAGGAGAACTAGGAAAGTTACATAATGTTTACTGTGTGCTGTGAGGAAATTACACGTTCAAAAGCTTGAGCATCCATACAGACATCAAGTTCACTGCTACTTTGACTGTTGTTGATAGTGTTGAACATGAGAGCTACAATTGAACACGGCTATTGAATATAATGTGAGACTTCTTTTAAGCTTGCCGACAGGATAGAAGAAAAATTAAGCAATTATTGTAAATATTCAAGGATCTATTTTGTCTCCCAACATTGTTGTTGATTGTTAGACATATCTTTTGTCTGGTATTCGGTTGTTATTTATGTCCATCTTGGGATAATTTTCTCTCACCTTCCAGCATTGATTTTGTTGATACTGTCCCTAGGCAATTACATTGCCTGAACTGCCGTCCAGAGGGGAATGAGGATAAGGATGTTTGAATGGATAATGACTCATAGCAAATGCAGTTTGCCATACATTTTATTTTGACAGTGTTTCATTCCACCTTTTTTAATTTACATTAATGAGAGTCCTTTTAAAAGAGTCTTCCTTTATGAAATGTATTTGGAGATGATCATTTACGGTGACTGTACTCATCACTGTCTGACAAACAATGAACTGATTATTCTTGAGAAACTTGTTTTCCTGATGTTACAGACCTCTATCATGTGCTCTGGTGTACCAAAGTACTGTGTACTTTGTGTTGCCTCCTTCCTTGAATTCTCAAAAAAAAAAAGTATGCAACTACATATGAACAGAAAAAACACAAGAAATTAGCCTAATTCGAAAAACCCTCTGTATTTACACTTCAAGCAATTTTCTATTTAATGTGGAAGCAAAATTGCAAGAAAGTAATTTGCCACAACAAATGACATTACATTCAGCTGAAGATTAGTATGTATTGTATTTCAGAACCTAATTTCCCTGGGCTAGATTGATGTCTTTTTATGCATGTGGCCTTTTGTGTCAATAGGATGGGTAGAAACATGGCAGGGAAATGAGAGGGGTGTCAATGCCTAAAACAACCTGTGACCTGCCTATGAGGGTCACGGTTTGATGAGACGTTGAGTTTTTCCCGCCTTGCAGCTGTTTGTGTGGGTGTTCATGCTGAGATTGACAGTAGGGGACACAAAGGCAGTTGGACCCCACAATGGTTAGGTGGGTGGGGGTGGTGCTTTGGAACACACCATGGATGGAGGGCTGGGGGGGTATTGATGCTCTGTTATGATGAGCAGAACATCTGTTGAATGGCCAGAGGAGCTGGGTTTGGGAAGTCCTATTGCCTGTATGTGAGAGCTTCTAGGACTGGGAAGACATCCTCTGTTTCACATGTTACATTGTTATTGTGAAACTCCTGCATGTCAATACATTGATGACACTGGAAGACTTCGCGCAAACATCTCAAGTAAGGATTCTGTCCATGGAGAGCAACTCTTATGCCACCCTTATTCTAAGTCTATTTTTATATGGTGACATTCTGCAGTCTTAGCACTAACTACAGTCTTAGCACCTTTTTTTCTATCTAGAACCTAAAACAGTTATTTGGCTGGCCCCATAGGATAAACCCTTTGAAGAACCTTTTTGGTACCAGGTAGAACCCTTTTTGTTCCAGGTCAAACCCTACTGGGTTATATGTAGAACCCTTTCCCCGGAGAGTTTTACATGGAACCCAAAATAGTTTTACCTAGAACCAAATAGGGTTCAACCAGGAACCAATAAGGGTTGTCCTATGGGGACAGCCAAAGAACCCCTTTGGAACCCTTTTTTGTAAGAGTGTATGTAAACACACATCTGTGCACTAGTGAGATGCCTCCCAGTCAGTCCTCCGGTTGGCTGGTTGGCCAATCAAATCTTATCTCTGGAGTGCCACCTTAGGGGACTTTTTATTGACTCCGATTTGGTATCAGTACAATCACACCACGTCAGTACATCGAGTAATGTTCTTCTCTTTCAAGTCAGACCATCTGAGGCTCTTTGCTCAGACTACAGTAGTGCTCCAGTCTAAACTGATCCATAAACACATTATATTGAGGTGGATGCCTCGTCCGGACCCGCAGAAGGCAACTAGCAAAGCTGCCGTTACCGTCAATATTACTCGCCAACGTGCAATCATTGGACAACAAACTAGACGAGGTACGATCACGAATATCCTACCAACGGGACATTAAAAACTGTAATATCCTATGCTTCACGGAATCGTGGCTGAATGACGACATGGATATTCAGCTAGCGGGATACACGCTGCACCGGCAGGATAGAACAGCACACTCCGGTAAGACGAGGGGGGGGCGTTCTGTGCATATTTGTAAACAACAGCTGGTGCACGAAATCTAAGGAAGTCTCTAGATTTTGCTCGCCTGAAGTAGAGTATAGTGTGATACATTGCAGGCCACACTACTTGCCTAGAGAGTTCTCAGCTATACTTTTCGTGACTGTTTATTTACCACCACAGACAGATGCTGGCACTAAGACCGCACTCAGTCAGCTGTATAAGGAAATAAGCAAACAGGAAACCACTCTCCCAGAAGCGGCACTCCTAGTAGCCGGAGACTTTAATGCAGGGAAACTTAAATCAGTTCTACCAAATCTCTATCAACATGTTAAATGTGCAACCAGAGGGAAAAAAATTCTAGATCACCTGTACTCCACACACAGAGACGAGTACAAAGCTCTCCCTCGCCCTCCATTTGGTAAATCCGACCACAACTCTATCCTCCTGATTCATGCTTACAAGCAAAAATGAAAGCAGGAAGCACCAGTGACTCGGTCTATAAAAAAAAAAAGGTCAGATGAAGCAGATGCTAAACTACAGGACTGCTTTGCTATCACAGACTGGAACATGTTCCGGGAATCTTCCGATGACATGGAGGAATACACCACATCTATCACTGGCTTTATCAATAAGTGCATTGAGGACGTCGTCCCCATAGTGACTGTACGTACATACCCCAATCAGAAGCCATGGATTACAGGCAACATTCGCACTGAGCTAAAGGGTAGAGCTGTATGGGGGTATTCCTTATGATTAACGAGACGTGGTGTGATCATAACATACAGGAACTCAAGTTCATTCTGTTCACCTGACTTAGAATTCCTCACAATCAAATGTCGACCGCATTATCTACCAAGGGAATTCTCTTCGATTATAATCACAGCCGTATATATTCCCCCCCAAGCAGACACATCGATGGCCCTGAACTAACTTTATTTGACTCTGTGTAACTGGAAACCACATATCCTGAGGCTGAATTCATTCTAGCTTGGGATTTTAACAAGACTAATCTGAAAACGAGACTCCCTAAATTCTATCAGCATATCGATTGTGCAACCAGGGCTGGTAAAACCCTGGATCATTGTTATTCTAACTTCAGCGACGCATATAAGGCCCTCCCCCGCCCTCCTTTTGGAAAAGCTGACCACGACTCCCTTTTATTGCTTCCAACCTACAGACAGAAATTAAAACAAGAAGCTCCCGCGCTCAGGTCTGTTCAACACTGGTCCGACCAATCTGATTCCATGCTTAAAGACTGCTTCGATCACGTGGATTGGGATATGTTCCGCATTGCGTTCAACAACAACATTGAAGAATACGCTGATTCGGTGAGGGAGTTCATTAGAAAGTGCATCGGCGATGTCGTACCCACAGCAACTATTAAAACATTCCCAAACCAGAAACTGTGGATTGATGGCAGCATTCGCGGGAAACTGAAAGCGCGAACCACTGCTTTTAACCAGGGCAAGGTGACCGGAAACATGACCGAATACAAACAGTGTAGTTATTCCCTCCGCAAGGCAATCAAACAACCTAAGCGTCAGTATAGAGACAAAATAGAGTTTCAATTCAACGGCTCAGACGCAGGAGGTATGTGGCAGGGTCTACAGTCAATCACGGATTACAAAAAGAAAACCAGCCCCGTCACAGACCAGGATGTCTTGCTCCCAGACAGACTAAATAACTTATTTGCTCGCTTTGAGGACAATACAGTGCCACTGACACGGCCCGCTATCAAAACCTGCGGACTCTCCTTCACTGCAGCCGACGTGAGTAAAACATTTAAACGTGTTAACCCTCGCAAGGCTGCAGGCCCAGACGGCATCCCCAGCCGCGTCCTCAGAGCATGCGCAGACCAGCTGGCTGGTGTGTTTACGGACATATTCAATCAATCCTTATCCCAGTCTGCTGTTCCCACATGCTTCAAGAGGGCCACCATTGTTCCTGTTCCCAGGAGGCTGAAGAAATTTGGCTTGTCACCAAAAGCACTCAAACTTTTACAGATGCACAATCGAGAGCATCCTGTCGGGCTGTATCACCGCCTGGTACGGCAACTGCTCCGCCCACAACCGAAAGGCTCTCCAGAGGGTAGTGAGGTCTGCACAACGCATCACTGGGGGAAAACTATCTGCCCTCCAGGACACCTACACCACCCGATGTCACAGGAAGGCCATAAAGATCATCAAGGACAACAACCACCTGAGCCACTGCCTGTTCACACCGCTATCATGCAGAAGGAGAGGTCAGTACAGGTGCATTAAAGCAGGGTCCGAGAGACTGAAAAACAGCTTCTATCTCAAGGCCATCAGACTGTTAAACAGCCACCACTAACATTGAGTGGCTGCTGCCAACATACTGACTCAACTCCAGCTCACTTTGATAATGGAAATTCATGTAAAAAAATCTATCACTAGCCACTTTAAACAATGCCACTTAATATAATGTTTACATACCCTACATTACTCATCTCATATGTATATGTATATACTGTACTCTATGTCATCTACTGCATCTTGCCATCTTTATGTAATACATGTATCACTAGCCACTTTAAACTATGATCACACAGTCCTGATGACTGTGTGATCATGCTCTCCGTAGCCGACATGAGTTAGACCTTTAAACAGGTCAACATACACAAGGCTGCGGGGCCAGACGGATTACCAGGACGTGTGCTCCGGGCATGTGCTGACCAACTGGCAACATGTCCCTGATTGAGTCTGTAATACCAACATGCTTCAAGCAGACCACCATAGTCCCTGTGCCCAAGAACACAAAGGCAACCTGCATAAATGACTACAGACCTGTAGCACTCAAGTCCGTAGCCATGAAGTGCTTTGAAAGGCTGGTAATGGCTCACATCAACACCATTATCCCAGAAACCCTAGACACACTCCAATTTGCATTCCACCCAAACAGATCCACAGATGATGCAATCTCTATTGCACTCCACACTGTCCTTTCCCACCTGGACAAAATTAACACCTATGTGAGAATGCTGTTCATTGACTACAGCTCAGCGTTCAACACCATAGTACCCTCAAAGCTCATCACCAAGCTAAGGAACCTGGGACTAAACACCTCCCTCTGCAACTGGATCCTGGACTTCCTGACGGGCCACCCCCAGGCGGTGAGGGTAGGTAGCAACACATCTGCCACGCTGATCCTCAACACTGGAGCTGCCTATGGGTGCGTGCTCAGTCCTCTCCTGTACTCCCTGTTCACACACGACTGCATGGCCAGGCACGACTCCAACACCATTATTAAGTTTGCTGACGACACAACAGTGGTAGGCCTGATCACCGACAACGACGAGACAGCCTATAGGGAGGAGGTCAGAGACCTGGCCGGGTGGTGCCAGAATAACAACCTATCCCTCAACATAACCAAGACTAAGGAGATGAACAGGTAACCAAATGGTTACCCGTACTATTTGCATTGTGTGCCCCCCCCCAACGCCTCTCTTACGCTGCTGCTACTCTCTGTTTATCTTATATGCATAGTCACTTTAACTATACATACATGTACATACTACCTAAATTAGCCCGAACAACCAGTCCTCCTGCACATTGGCTAACCACCCGCCAACCGGTCTTCTGGTCAGACTCCGGAGACGGGCACATCGTGCACCACTCCCTAGCATTCTTCTCGCCAATGTCCAGTCTCTTGATAACAAGGTTGATGAAATCCGAGCAAGGGTAGCATTCCAGAGGGACATCAGAGACTAACGTTCTTTGCTTCACGGAAACATGGCTCACTGGAGAGACGCTATGGGAGGCGGTGCAGCCAGCGGGTTGCTCCACGCATCGCGCCGACAGAAACAAACATCTTTCTGGTAAGAAGAGGGGCGGGGGCGTATGCCTTATGGCTAACGAGACGTGGTGTGATCACAGAAATATACAGGAAGTAAAATCCTTCTGTTCACCTGATTTAGAATTCCTCACAATCAAATGTCGACCGCATTATCTACCAAGAGAATTCTCTTTGATTATAATCACAGCCGTATATATTCCCCCCCAAGCAGACACATCGATGGCTCTGAAATAACTTTATTTGACTCTTTGCAAACTGGAATCTCTACATCCTGAGGCTGCATTCATTGTAGCTGGGGATTTTAACAAGGCTAATCTGAAAACAAGACTCCCTAAATTGTATCAGCATATCGATTGCGCAACTAGGGCTGAAAAAACCTTGGACCATTGTTACTCTAACTTCCGCGATGCATATAAGGCCCTGCCCCGCCCTCCTTTCGGAAAAGCTGACCACGACTCCATTTTGCTGATCCCTGCCTACAGACAGAAACTAAAAGAAGAAGCCCCCACGCTGAGGTCTGTCCAACGCTGGTCCGACCAAGCTGATTCCACACTCCAAGACTGCTTCCATCACGTGGACTGGGATATGTTTCGTATTGCGTCAGATAACAACATTGACGAATACGCTGATTCGGTGTGCGAGTTCATTAGAACGTGTGTTGAAGATGTCGTTCCCATAGCAACGATTAAAACATTCCCTAACCAGAAACCGTGGATTGATGGCAGCATTCGCATGAAACTGAAAGCTCGAACCACTGCTTTTAATCAGGGCAAGGTGACTGGTAACATGACCGAATACAAACAGTGCAGCTATTCCCTCCGCAAGGCTATCAAACAAGCAAAGCGTCAGTATAGAGACAAAGTAGAATCTCAATTCAACGGCTCAGACGCAAGAGGTATGTGGCAGGGTCTACAGTCAATCACGGACTACAAAAAGAAAACCAGCCCAGTCACGGACCAGGATGTCCTGCTCCCAGGCAGACTAAATAACTTTTTTGCCCGCTTTGAGGACAATACAGTGCCACTGACACGGCCTGCAACGAAAACATGCGAACTCTCCTTCACTGCAGCCGAGGTGAGTAAAACATTTAAACGTGTTAACCCTCGCAAGGCTGCAGGCCCAGACGGCATCCCCAGCCGCGCCCTCAGAGCATGCGCAGACCAGCTGGCCGGTGTGTTCACGGACATATTCAATCAATCCTTATACCAGTCTGCTGTTCCCACATGCTTCAAGACGGCCACCATTGTTCCTGTTCCCAAGAAAGCTAAGGTAACTGAGCTAAACGACTACCGCCCCGTAGCACTCACTTCCGTCATCATGAAGTGCTTTGAGAGACTAGTCAAGGACCATATCACCTCCACCCTACCTGACACCCTAGACCCACTCCAATTTGCTTACCGCCCAAATAGGTCCACAGACGATGCAATCTCAACCACACTGCACACTGCCCTAACCCATCTGGACAAGAGGAATACCTATGTGAGAATGCTGTTCATCGACTACAGCTCGGCATTCAACACCATAGTACCCTCCAAGCTCGTCATCAAGCTCGAGACCCTGGGTCTCGACCCCGCCCTGTGCAACTGGGTACTGGACTTCCTGACGGGCCGCCCCCAGGTGGTGAGGGTAGGCAACAACATCTCCACCCCGCTGATCCTCAACACTGGGGCCCCACAGGGGTGCGTTCTGAGCCCTCTCCTGTACTCCCTGTTCACCCACGACTGCGTGGCCACGCACGCCTCCAACTCAATCATCAAGTTTGCGGACGACACAGCAGTGGTAGGCTTGATTACCAACAACGACGAGACGGCCTACAGGGAGGAGGTGAGGGCCCTCGGAGTGTGGTGTCAGGAAAATAACCTCACACTCAACGTCAACAAAACTAAGGAGATGATTGTGGCCTTCAGGAAACAGCAGAGGGAACACCCCCCTATCCACATCGATGGAACAGTAGTGGAGAGGGTAGTAAGTTTTAAGTTCCTCGGCATACACATCACAGACAAACTGAATTGGTCCACTCACACAGACAGCATCGTGAAGAAGGCGCAGCAGCGCCTCTTCAACCTCAGGAGGCTGAAGAAATTCGGCTTGTCACCAAAAGCACTCACAAACTTCTACAGATGCACAATCGAGAGCATCCTGGCGGGCTGTATCACCGCCTGGTACGGCAACTGCTCCGCCCACAACCGTAAGGCTCTCCAGAGGGTAGTGAGGTCTGCACAACGCATCACCAGTGGCAAACTACCTGCCCTCCAGGACACCTACACCACCCGATGTTACAGGAAGGCCATAAAGATCATCATGGACAACAACCACTCGAGCCACTGCCTGTTCACCCCGCTATCATCCAGAAGGCGAGGTCAGTACAGGTGCATCAAAGCTGGGACCGAGAGACTGAAAAACAGCTTCTATCTCAAGGCCATCAGACTGTTAAACAGCCACCACTAACATTGAGTGGCTGCTGCCAACACACTGACTCAACTCCAGCCACTTTAATAATGGGAATTGATGGGAAATTATGTAAAATATATCACTAGCCACTTTAAACAATGCTACCTAATATAATGTTTACATACCCTACATTATTCATCTCATATGTATAAGTATATAATGTACTCTATGTCATCTACTGCATCCTTATGTAATACATGTATCACTAGCCACTTTAACTATGCCACTTTGTTTACATACTCATCTCATATGTATATACTGTACTCGATACCATCTACTGTATCTTGCCTAAGCTGCTCTGTACCATCACTCATTCATATATCTTTATGTACATATTCTTTATCCCCTTACACTGTGTATAAGACAGTAGTTTTTTTTGTGGAATTGTTAGTTAGATTACTTGTTGGATTATTACTGCATTGTCGGAACTAGAAGCACAAGCATTTCGCTACACTCGCATTAACATCTGCTAACCATGTGTATGTGACAAATAAAATTTGATTTGATTTGATTTTTACACTTCTGCTACTCTCTGTTCATCATATATGCATAGTCACTTTAACGATTCCTACATGTACATACTACCTCAATACGCCTGACTAACAGATGTCTGTATATAGCCTTGCTACTGTTATTTCAAATGTCTTTTTACTGTTATATTTCTTTACTTAACTACACACACAACTTTTTTTTGCACCATTAGTTAGAGCCTGTAAGTAAGCATTTCACTGTAAGGTCTACACCTGTTGTATTCGGCGCGCGTGACAAATAAACTTTGATGTGATTCCTCACGACACTAGAACCAAACAATACCATTACTTTGGATTTTCACTAAATGTAATCCATAGAATTGGTCCTTTGAAGGAAGAATTGTTGACATATTTGACATTTGTATCAGGTTGTTAGCTAGCTAGCTAATGAGGTAACATGACTGAGCAAGGTGTTTACAGCCCGTGAGTAGTTTAAGAATGGCCCACAACATGGGGCCCTTTCATCTGCTCAGGTGTTGCCGACGCATGCCAGATCATTGAATGTAGCGCCGGTAATATGGGTCAAAACTTTCGGACGGTTTGGGCTAGACAAACAGTTTTCACTGTAGTAATGGTTCAACGAACACGGTCACAAATATCTAGGGCACTCGGAAACAGTGGAACAACGAAGCCTAATCATTACAACAATTATTATCTGGCAGATTTTTTTCTAGGCGCACTGGTGCTCCCAAATTAAAATTAGCATTGGTAGCGCTTTAAAACCCTGAATGTGACCAATCACAGTCCTCATTTTACTCAAAATTTTGTACATCCTGCAAAATCACTAGCCGAGGGCGACCATTTTGAATACACATTCACTCTGCTGGTAATGCTTACAAATTAGATTTGTTCTAGTTTCGTGATGAATTACCCATTGTAAGAAAATCTATATGTTCTCTCTCAGTTGAGGACACCTCTGGGTGTTCATACTTTGTCGAAAGCAATTTGGGCTAATTGCTTTCCTAAAAGAGTTATTCTACAGCAACAGTGCCCTTTCCTTGACGCAGTGTTCCCCTTGTCTTTCTCCAGGAGAGTGTGGATCTGGGGGAGATCATGTACTCTCTATGCTACCTGCCCACAGCAGGTCGGATGACACTGACCGTCATCAAGTGCCGGAACCTCAAAGCCATGGACATCACTGGCTCCTCAGGTAACAACCACAACAACAATACAAAACTCGCAGCCATTTAGGCTGGGCTTTAAAACACGATGGTTCTCTGAATAACAATGAGGGACGACTGTAAAGCTCTAAAGGAGCAAGCAGCGAATCAGAAGGCATAGTTGCGTGAGGCAACATGCTGTGCCTTAGATAAGAGTAGGCAGGGAGATACTTCTTTCATGTGTTGTCATTGTTTGTGGTGAAATTGTAATAGAAGATACCTTGTCAAAAAAAGAACACTGAATTTAGCCAAACTGAATAATTGAATGTTGCCATCAGTAGCTGTGCAAGGATAAAATCGCTGAGCAAGCCAAGCCAGTAAAAAAAGCCATATTACAACCTGTTGTGATAATTGCATTGTTTGCTCTATAACCCATTCATTCATGCGCCGCCATGATATTCAAGAAGGCCGTGACAACAGTCACACAGTGGCGGAAAAAATTAAACTACACATATGTTAGTGTCATCATAAAACCGGAGAGCAACATCTGTCCGGTGAAGTCCACAAAGCATATTGAATGTAACCAACAGTTATCACCTACAACATGATCAAGCAATTTCATGTTTTCGACAGTTAAGAAACAACTACTGATTTAGAACCACGGAGTTACCGCAAGTCAGCACAAAAACAACGGGAGCCCTGCCTCCGATATTCCAGCACCATTTCAACTGAAACATGTAAACATCATCCAATCAACAAGGCTATATATGCTTAGTTTAATATACTGAAAACAAACTTAAAGAAACCAAAAACAATTTAGTCCAATCAATGTTTCTAAATATCATGTGGCAGTCCATGGTATGTATTTCTGTCTGTGTGTGTGTACGTGCATGTGCGCGCAAGTTAAACAAAACATTTTGACTCACCCTACTTGTAGACTAGTTGAACGCCAATTAGGGTTGATTGGCAGGAACCCTGTTACTGAGATTTACCCCTGAAGGATGGAACATTTATTCTCAAGATGGAACATTTGAAAAATACAGCGAAAATATGCAACCCTAACTCCAATGCCATCCTCCTCTCTTTCATGTTGGCAAAATGGTCTATGGATCTGTCATAAAGTAAACTTTTAATTTTTGTTGTCATAGCTACCTAGCTAAAATGTTTGCTAGCCTAACTTCCTAGCATTGGCAGCAATGAACCAGCTAAGTTAGCTAGCTAGTTAACCGGAGCCTACTAGGCTACATATTGAACTCAATAGTATCAGGTTAGTGGCACAACATACTCATTTATAGTTAGATCAAAATCGCCTTCATAATCAGTGGCCTGTACAGAGTCCAAATCCCCATCTCCCCAACATGTTATAGTCTTTTGGTCCAGACAGCATCAGAAACATGGGCTACACATACTGAGACAGAGAGGTGCTGTTTTCCAATCTCGGATGATTTCTCCAGTGAGATTCAGCCACTTGCAAATTGAAAGAAAAATATGAAAACACAGAGAGAGAGAGACGGAAGAAGAAAAAATATATATACACTGCTCAAAAAAATAAAGGGAACACTTAAACAACACAATGTAACTCCAAGTCTATCACACTTCTGTGAAATCAAACTGTCCACTTAGGAAGCAACACTGATTGACAATAAATTTCACATGCTGTTGTGCAAATGGAATAGACAACAGGTGGAAATTATAGGCAATTAGCAAGACACCTCCAATAAAGGAGTGGTTCTGCAGGTGGTGACCACAGACCACTTCTCAGTTCCTATGCTTCCTGGCTGATGTTTTGGTCACTTGAATGCTGGCAGTGCTTTCACTCTAGTGGTAGCATGAGACGGAGTCTACAACCCACACAAGTGGCTCAGGTAGTGCAGCTCATCCAGGATGGAACATCAATGCGAGCTGTGGCAAGAAGGTTTGCTGTGTCTGTCAGCGTAGTGTCCGGAGCATGGAGGCACTACCAGGAGACAGGCCAGTACATCAGGAGACGTGGAGGAGGCCGTAGGGCAACAACCCAGCAGCAGGACCGCTACCTCAGCCTTTGTGCAAGGAGGAGCAGGAGGAGCACTGCCAGAGCCCTGCAAAATGACCTCCAGCAGGCCACAAATGTGCATGTGTCTGTTCAAACGGTCAGAAACAGACTCCATGAGGGTGGTATGAGGGCCCGACGTCCACAGGTGGGGGTTGTGCTTACAGCCCAACACCTTGCAGGACGTTTGGCATTTGCCAGAGAACACCAAGATTGGCAAATTCGCCACTGGCGCCCTGTGCTCTTCACAGATGAAAGCAGGTTCACACTGAGCACATGTGACAGACGTGACAGAGTCTGGAGACGACGTGGAGAACGTTCTGCTGCCTGCAACATCCTCCAGCATGACCGGTTTGGCGGTGGGTCAGTCATGGTGTGGGGTGGCATTTCTTTGGGCTGCTGCACAGCCCTCCATGTGCTCACCAGAGGTAGCCTGACTGCCATTAGGTACCGAGATGCAAGACAATGCTAGACCTCATGTGGCTGGAGTGTGTCAGCAGTTCCTGCAAGAGGAAGTCATTGATGCTATGGACTGGAAGGCATTGATGCTATGGACTGGTGGATGGAGCGACATCATGTCTCGCTCCATCCACCAACGCCACGTTGCACCACAGACTGTCCAGGAGTTGGCGGATGCTTTAGTCCAGGTCTGGGAGAAGATCCCTCAGGAGACCATCCGCCACCTCATCAGGAGCATGCCCAGGCGTTGTAGGGAGGTCATACAGGCACGTGGAGGCCACACACACTACTGAGCCTCATTTTGACTTGTTTTAAGGACATTACATCAAAGTTGGATCAGCCTGTAGTGTGGTTTTCCACTTTAATTTTGAGTGTGACTCCAAATCTAGACCTCCATGGGTTGATAAATTTGATTTCCATTGATAATTTTTGTGTGATTTTGTTGTCAGCACATTCAACTATGTAAAGAAAAAAGTATTTAATAAGAATATTTCATTCAAATCAAATCAAATCAAATTTTATTTGTCACATACACATGGTTAGCAGATGTTAATGCGAGTGTAGCGAAATGCTTGTGCTTCTAGTTCCGACAATGCAGTAATAACGAACAAGTAATCTAACTAACAATTCCCCCCAAAAAACTACTGTCTTATACACAGTGTAAGGGGATAAAGAATATGTACATAAGGATATATGAATGAGTGATGGTACAGAGCAGCATAGGCAAGATACAGTAGATGATATCGAGTACAGTATATACATATGAGATGAGTATGTAAACCAAGTGGCATAGTTAAAGTGGCTAGTGATACATGTATTACATAAGGATGCAGTCGATGATATAGAGTACAGTATCTACGTATGCATATGAGATGAATAATGTAGGGTAAGTAACATTATATAAGGTAGCATTGTTTAAAGTGGCTAGTGATATATTTACATCATTTCCCATCAATTCCCATTATTAAAGTGGCTGGAGTAGAGTCAGTGTCATTGACAGTGTGTTGGCAGTAGCCACTCAATGTTAGTGGTGGCTGTTTAACAGTCTGATGGCCTTGAGATAGAAGCTGTTTTTCAGTCTCTCGGTCCCAGCGCTTTGATGCACCTGTACTGACCTCGCCTTCTGGATGACAGCGGGGTGAACAGGCAGTGGCTCGGGTGGTTGATGTCCTTGATGATCTTTATGGCCTTCCTGTAGCATCGGGTGGTGTAGGTGTCCTGGAGGGCAGGTAGTTTGCCCCCGGTGATGCGTTGTGCAGACTTCACTACCCTCTGGAGAGCCTTACGGTTGAGGGCGGTGCAGTTGCCGTACCAGGCGGTGATACAGCCTGCCAGGATGCTCTCGATTGTGCATCTGTAGAAGTTTGTGAGTGCTTTTGGTGACAAGCCGAATTTCTTCAGCCTCCTGAGGTTGAAGAGGCGCTGCTGCGCCTTCCTCACGATGCTGTCTGTGTGAGTGGACCAATTCAGTTTGTCTGTGATGTGTATGCCGAGGAACTTAAAACTTGCTACCCTCTCCACTACTGTTCCATCGATGTGGATGGGGGTGTTCCCTCTGCTGTTTCCTGAAGTCCACAATCATCTCCTTAGTTTTGTTGACGTTGAGTGTGAGGTTATTTTCCTGACACCACACTCCGAGGGCCCTCACCTCCTCCCTGTAGGCCGTCTCGTCGTTGTTGGTAATCAAGCCTACCACTGTTGTGTCGTCCGCAAACTTGATGATTGAGTTGGAGGCGTGCATGGCCACGCAGTCGTGGGTGAACAGGGAGTACAGGAGAGGGCTCAGAACGCACCCTTGTGGGGCCCCAGTGTTGAGGATCAGCGGGGAGGAGATGTTGTTGCCTACCCTCACCACCTGGGGGCGGCCCGTCAGGAAGTCCAGAACCCAGTTGCACAGGGCGGGGTCGAGACCCAGGGTCTCGAGCTTGATGACGAGCTTGGAGGGTACTATGGTGTTGAATGCCGAGCTGTAGTCGATGAACAGCATTCTCACATAGGTATTCCTCTTGTCCAGATGGGTTAGGGCAGTGTGCAGTGTGGTTGAGATTGCATCGTCTGTGGACCTATTTGGGCGGTAAGCAAATTGGAGTGGGTCTAGGGTGTCAGGTAGGGTGGAGGTGATATGGTCCTTGACTAGTCTCTCAAAGCACTTCATGATGACGGATGTGAGTGCTACGGGGCGGTAGTCGTTTAGCTCAGTTACCTTAGCTTTCTTGGGAACAGGAACAATGGTGGCCCTCTTGAAGCATGTGGGTTCATTCAGATCTAGGATGTGTTATTTTAGTGTTCCCTTTATTTTTTTGAGCAGTGTATATATATATATTGTAATGAAACAGGCAGGGAGCAGGTCTCGAACCCTCAACCTCCTAGCCCGAGGTCCGGCACACTATCGACTGTGCCGCAAAAGCATGCTCGTGCGGCAGGGTCGATTTCCGCGCTTACAAACCCATGGTCGTTACAATATATATATATATATAAAATTTATTGGTCAAATATTTGGGGAAGCCTGGCTTCCCTTGCCATCCATGAATACACCCCACTGGTTGCCATTTCCTGCAATCTACACGACTGACTTCATGGAGATGCTATTTGTGGCACACAGATCCCTATGTAAAGGTTTCCCTGCTCTGTGACGGACGGAGGCTGAAGAAGCGGAAAACTACCACCAAGAAAAGCACACTGAACCCGGTGTACAACGAGGCCATCATCTTTGACATCCCCCCAGAGAATGTGGAACAGGTCAGCCTGTCCATCATGGTGATGGACTATGACCGGTGAGTGAAACCATACAACGCAACACCCACAATTCAACACATATGGTGGTCATAAGCATGCTTGTACAGTACACACGTACACTGAGTATATAAAACATTAACACCACCTGGTCTTTCCATCACATAGACTGATCAGGTGAATCCAGGTGAAATATATGATCTCTTATTGATGTCACTTGTTAAATCCACTTCAATCAATGTAGATGAAGGGGAGGAGACATGTTAAAGAAGGATTTTTAAGCCTTGAGACAATTGAGACATGGATTGTGCCATTCAGAGGCTGAATGGGTAAGACAACATATTTAAGTGCATTTGAACAGGGTATGGTAGTAGGTGCCAGGCGCACCGGTTTGTGTCAAGAACTGCAATGCTGCTGGGTTTGTCACACTCAACAGTTTCCTGTGTGTATCAAGAATGGTCCACCACCCAAAGGACATCCAGCCAACCTGACACAACTGTGAGAAACATTGAAGTGAACATGGGCCAGCATGCCTGTGAATGCTTTTGACACCTTGTCGAGTCCATGCCCTGACGAATTGCGGCTGTTCTGAGTGCAAACGAGGGGGGTTGCGACTCAATATGAAGGTGTTCTTAATGTTTGGTATACTCCGTGTATATAGTCAACAAACAAGAGCATTTTTAAAAACATTTGCATCAAAGGAGGAAGGAGTAAGGTTCTAACTTTGAGTCAACAGAACTTTTCACTCAAATCCTGCAAGCGTCGCTAGACAATATAATCATGACCACTTACCAGAATGCTCAGGAGCCACATAATTCACTGTAATTACCAAGCCTAGGTTTAGAATTATTTCATCAAACTAGCACTCAGCTTTTAGGTGTCATATATTTTTTGTGCACTCAAGATATTGTGTGTGTGTGTGTGTGTGTGTGTAATGTCCACAGGGTGGGCCACAACGAGGTGATAGGTGTGTGTCGGACGGGGCCAGATGCTGAGGGCCTGGGGAGGTACCACTGGAACGAGATGCTGGCCTACCCACGCAAGCCCATTACGCACTGGCATGCCCTGGGAGAGGTAGAGGACTGTTCGTTTTTTTCCCTCAAAGTAAGAGGTGCAAGTCAATTGCAGGACTTTCCAGAGCTCCCACAATGCTTCGCTGCATCACTCTGGTTTTCTGAGAGAGCAGATAAAGCCAGAGGTTTTGCAGCCAATCATAGAGCTTGTGGAAATAACCCTGTCAATTTCAACAGAAATGTGTAATAGTGCAGCATGACAAAGACGCAAGGATGTTGTCTGTACTGGAACAAAGACCAATTTGATTCTAGAAACTTAAGGGCTAGTTTGAACTAGAAGCATTTAAAGTAATTGGAGAGTTGGTGCCTTGATATCCACCCAGGATGGTTGGATGGGGGCACTAGCTTTAATTATTTACATTGTGTTCCCATAACTGGGGACCACATATTATAGTGGTGGGCCATCCCTTTTCATTGCTCGTCAGAAGTAGTAAAGAATGGAAGTTTTAATAGCACAATCTATAAACAGTCTATGAACACGAGACGATATCCTTGAAAAATGCATGAAACATTCCAATCTTTATTATCCGGAGAAATCCTTATTGACAGACGAGTAGTTGAATTTAGACCCATCGGTTGCATAGGGAAAAGACTTCATCTTGTGGTTGTGCATTAAACAAAGAGCCTTGTCGTTCTATTTAGCTTGTACAAAGAAACAAGAACTGGAGGAATACTCGACCTATAACATGGCGTTCCTCTAAATCTAAAATACCTGTAGGATACAAATCTATTGTTAATGCTTTCTTCAATCCAGGTACTTTAGAAAATTGATATTAAAACCCAAACCAATAGCATCCTTGCAGACCTAGCCAACTCTTGTTGAACTAACCCTTGCTAATTGTCTGTTTTGTCCACAGTGGCCAGGAAGAGCGACAAGCTTTGAGAGCCAGGGGTCCTGTCCTTCCCCCAAACCTCCACAAACTCCATAGGAAATGCGAATAGAACCATATGATCTGATAGCAGATTAAGTAGATGTGTACAGCTGTAGTGACCACAAATCTATCACTTAAATACAGAAATGTCCAGTGCCAATGTCCGAATCATCCAGATGACAGCATTATACATTACCATTCAAGTTTGGGGTCACTTAGAAATGTCCTTGTTTTTAAAGAAAAGCACATTTTTTGTCCATTAAAATAACAGAAATACAGTGTAGACATTGTTAATGTTGTAAATGACTATTGTAGCTGGAAACGGACGATTTTTAATGGAAGATCTACATAGGCGTACAGAGGCCCATTATCAGCAACCACCACTCCTTTGTTACAATGGCACATTGTGTTAGCTAATCTAAGTTTATCATTTAAAAAAGGTTTCATTAAATAGTGCCTGAAAAACACCAGTCTCAACATCAACAGTGAAGAGGTGACTCCGGGATGCTGGTCTTCTAGGCAGAGTTCCTCTGTCCAGTGTCTGTGTCCTTTTGCCCATCTTTATGTGTTATTTTTATTGGCCAGTCTGAGATATGGCTTTTTATTAGCAACTCTTCCTAGAAGGCCAGCATCACGAAGTCGCCTCTTCACTGTTGAAGTTGAGACTGGTGTTTTGCGGGTACTATTTAATGAAGCTGCCAGTTGAGGACTTGTAAGGCATCTGTTTCTCAAACTAGACACTCTAATGTACTTGTCCTCTTGCTCAGTTGTGCACCGGGTCCTCCCACTCCTCTTTCTATTCTGACTAATGATCAATTAGTCTTTTCAAATAATAAACTTGGATTACCTAACACAACTTGCCATTGGAACACAGGAGTGATGGTTGCTGATAGATATTCCATCAAAAATCTGTCGTTTCCAGCTACAACAGTCATTTACAACATGAACAATGTCTACATTGTATTTCTGATCAATTTTATGTCATTTTAATGGACAGAAAAATAGCTTTTCTTTCAAAAACAAGGACATTTCTTAGTGACCCCAAACTTTTGAAAGGTAGTGTAGGTTGTGTTTAATCGTATAGGTCTATTGCATTAATCATCATCAGTCAGGACTCTACATTACAGAGTTGTGACACAAACAACATTGGCAATGAAATGATGTCTTGCAGGAAGGGTTATTCTACTTTCCAGGTAAAGGTCCAGTGCAGTCAAAATGAGATTTTTCCTGTGTTTTGTATCATTGTACAACAGCTGATGAAACGAACATTGTAAAAGTATGAACAAATTTCCTAAGAGTAGCTGGTTGAAAATACAATAAATGTGGTATTTTATTAGGATCCCCATTAGCTGTTGCAGAAGCAGCATCTACTCTTCCTGAGGTCCACACAAAACATGAAACACAATACAGAATGACATAATACAGAACATAAATAGACAAGAACAGCTCAAGGACAGAACTACATACATAACCGTTAATACATTTGATTAATAGAATCAATAACAAAGAGTTCCAAACCTCTCTGCCCATAACAGCTAGTTTTCAGTTTCCCCCTCCCCACTCAGACCACTCCTAGAGAGTACTCGCAAAACTATTGCTTCAGAAATAGTATTTAGCTAAAAAGTCATTTTTATCCATTTTAATGGAAATCTATTACAGTCAGGTACTTATTTGTTAACCAGAAATGATTTGATATTGATATAAAATGACTGCATTGGGCCTTTAAAAACATTCTACAATATGGCCTGATTTTGAAATGCAGTTATTGACCACACATGAGAATGCCTTATTCGTGGGATCATAACATTTTACATTTAAATGTGAATTTAAATATTTCCAAAGTTTGTGTCTTGAGTAGTGTTATCCATGATGAATTCTCTAATTTATTTAATTGCTTCAGTAACCTTTATCACATACCATTTACAGTATTATATTGCTTGACTGGAGTGGAAAATTAATCTTGGTTCTGACCGTGGCATTAATCAGCCAATGGTGGTACTCAGAGTAAATAGTTTGAATTATCAAAATTCTGTTTCCTGTCCTGTGCAAGCTATTCAGTATAGAGCTGTGGAAAAAATATTTTTTACCACGAGTTTTATTTCCATTGTACATTGTGAGAGGCACTTGGGTCCGAAAGGCATCGTATCAGATAATAGCTTTGCAAAATGGAGATGTCATCCTCCTCTCATTCCTATAGCATTGTATTTGCTTGCTGAACAGCAAGTTATTACCACAGTACTACCAGTGGGCATTAAGAGGAGTAAACTTTGATATAATCTTTGTAACATACTTCAACACTTTTTGGTTGATACATTTGCCCAAGGCATTCTGCTCCGCTCAGTTATTTAGTGAGTTGCCATTTTCATTTGGGATGATGTGATGCTAAAGGGCTAGGCTTGGTTCTAAGACCACATGTCAACATAGACATACAGTAGACAAGCCAATCAGATGTGCCCTGGGCATAGCCACAGGGAACACAGATAACCTATCAACTCAAAGGGCTAGGTGAATCTCCAAACCCAGAGCATACAGCAGTTTGCCAGTGGCACATCACTAATGAATGCCAATTGATCCCATTTAATGAAAGAACATGGTGCATCTCTCTCCATATCACAAGTGGGTTGCAGATGCACTTGTCATAGGATCAACGAGAGTGCAATACGTGGTAAGAGCAGCAGTATTCTCTCGTGGACAGACTACGTAACATAAATGCTGTTAGGAGCTATGGGGTGTGTCAACAAACAAGCAGAGTAGTTTAGGTTCTTGGGTTTTTCCATCACTGGTTATTTGGATTCATCAGGATTGGGCGAAGATGGTGAGAGTTTCTGTTTACGAGTGTGTACTGTAGACTTCACAAGTTGCGTTAGTACAATTTCGTCTCCCCAAGAACTTCATCTAGCATCTGGATAAACTGAGATTAGAGCAATAGTAGCCACACAATGTAGCATAGTGTTTTCAACTCTCTTGTGGGAGATGAAAGTGAGACAAGCATTGAAACAACAAACTGTTGAAAAGTACAGTGCCTTCAGAATGTATTCACACCCCTTAACTTTTTTCCACATTTTGTTGTGTTACAAAGTGGGATTAAGATGGATTTAATTGTCTTTTTTTGTCAACGATCTTAATAAAATACTCTAATGTCAAAGTGGAATAAAAATTCAAAGATTTGTAAAAAATAAATAAAAAATAAAAAAAGATGTATTTTTTTGTAAAACACTAATATCTTGATTAGGTAATTATTTACCACCCTAAATCAATACATGTTAGCACCTTTGGCAGAAATTTACAGCTGTGAGTCTTTCTGGATAAGTCTCTTGGGGCCCGATTCCGATTTAGGCTTAATTTTCTTTCTTACACACAGCTTTCCTACGCACATCTCAGTAGTTTGTATTCAGACATACCTTATGAAGGTGCGTAACGGGTTTTGCAGGCATGGTTCCCTTGCGCGTGCTGAATAAATGTAATTTGACTGCTGAAAACCCTCCTACTTGCTGGCCAACAGTTTTTCATTCAAGTCTGTATCTTTGTATTGACTGGGTGTAAATTTGCAAAACATTTTGAATGTTTTCACTTGGTCATTATGGGGTATTGTGTGTAGATGGGTGAAAAAAAACATATTTAATCCATTTTGAATTCAGGTTGTAACACATCAAAATGTGGAATGTAAAAGGGTCTACATACCTTCTGTAGGCACTGTGTAAACAAAACGTTCTTATTTATTGATACAAATTTGAATTGCAACCTTTCCCACCGCTGCTACACAAAAGATTAGAAGCATTTATATTTGACTCGACGTAATTTGCTTCCTTAAGAACTCAATACATTCAGAAAAGCATGTCTGACCTCGTTCTCAAGTCACTTCTTCAGAACATTTCAGTGTCCAAGAATATTTTTCTCTGAGACTTTGCCCAACATTTTATCTGTCACTGTAACGGATAGGGATCTTTATAAGATTGCTGAAATGAATTCTACTAATTCATCTGGAAAAGTAAAACCATGCAAATGAGGTCAAACTCCTTCATGATGGGTTTGAAGCGAGGTAATTCACTTTTTTAAGCTAATGGCTTTCCTTTTTTCTGAAAAATATTGTCTTTGTGTATGTCACGTGCCAAATATGATTTCAAATAGCGAAGAAAAAAAAATTTGATTATTAAAATTGTCTCTGACAAATGAATATTTATAAGAGTAATTCGTTCTAGTTGTGGAGACAAAAAGCATTACAGGGAGAAAGAAAACAAAATTCCATCAATCACTATAAGGTTCCATATGCAAAAAGATGATTCTGAGATAATTGGTTTTAAAGTTCTGAACCCTCATTGGTTTGAATGGTATCAGCAATTTGATCTTGAATTCTTTTGAACTTAACATGAATTGGGGTGTTTAGAGTACTATAAAGGAATTGAACAGAACAAGGCTAAGTCAATAAATACATTTTGACAAAAATGCAGGTAGAACCTTATCGTCCGAATCTAGATTAGTTTAATATGAGTACATTTTTCTTTACAAATAGGCCATTGTAAAAGCATATGGCCTAGCCCCAGATTCCAATTGTGTCTTCTGCAATCACTTTATGTAAAGCATTATGATATCGAGTTTAGTACTCAATCTGAAAACATTACTAGAATGAATTTCAGTTGCACATGTGAGTAATAATATGAAATAGTGATGGACATAGTCTTTTCGGTGAGCCGAAACTCTTGGCTCCGTTCACCTTGCGGATCCGTTCGGCTCCTAAATGGCTCTTTGTTCAGTAGTGCTTAAAAATCTAATGTAGAGGCTAGAAAGACGCATACTGTCATCTCAGATTGTGAAATGTGAGTAAACAATTATAATTCCTGACAAAATTAAATTGTTGCAAAAACAGAATTGAGTGGGGACCAGAACTAAGCTTTATCCTATCTATTTGTTACTGAAGCTCATAAAGCAGTAGTAGCAGTATGCAAATCAGGGAGCCAAATGAACAGCTCTTTCCCAAATGTGATTTGGTTCCTGACGTTCACCAAAAGGAGCCATTCAGAAAGAGCCGCTAGTTCGCGAACGACCCAAATACTAAGGCTGTGTACTGTTAACTTTATTTTGCGCATTAATTAAAATAATAATGCTTCTGTTCCCAGGCTGGCCCCAATATAAAAACCGTAAGTATTTGTATTTGTAGCACGCGAGTCAATATATTGAAGTAGTATGAGAATATCAAAGTCTCATGAATATATTATATAGTATTTTATATTGCTAATATTTTACGTTTACATTTGTACATAGACCTCACAATACGAATTCTTGTATATATCTAAAGTTTACTTCTAAGAACATTTGTTGTTGAAAACTTGTTAAAATGAAAATGTTACTGTGTATTTATATGGATTGTTTGGTGATAATTTGTACAGCTCAAGCTTGTGTTTTTGGGTGACTTTATACACATTCCGTATCAAATTGTGGAATGATTTGTCATATTGTAAGCATATCTAAGGCAACCCTCTACTTTTTCGGGACACTCCATGCTTAGGAATTTTGTGCTTTTTTTGCTGAGATTGTGTGCATAATGCTAACATCAATAGTATATTAAACAAGAACAGCAATTGCAACTATTTGTCATGAAGTGTACAGTTTGTGATAACTTTTGTAACAATTTACAGTAAACATTTGAAATATAATTTTACTGTATCTGTTTCCTATGTATTTTAAATAAATAAACAAAGAACATTACTGCTGTCAGACATTTTCTGTGCTGAAAAAATGTGGGTGTATTTGATTGAATGTGTGGTGGATGCATGAATAACTAAGTAGCCTCCTTTAGGAAATGAATCAGCCAAGCACAAAGTTCCCCATAAGTATAGTGAGACTGCCCTTACAGAAAACGCAATTTGGTGAAAGAATGACCTAACAATGGATACGTACTGTAGTGACCTTAGCCAAACACTTGGCGATCTCATATAGAGATTCATACCACTTGGTGTAATGGTTAAGGTGTAGACTTGAATTTAACTCTGGACCTCGAAGTCAGTTCCACTGCTTGTTTTCATTGTTCCCCTCTAATCAGGGACTGATTTAGATTTGGTGGGGCAATTCATTATCAGGTAGAACAGAGAACCAGCAGGTTCCGGACCTTGTAGGGAAAGTTTAATACCCCTGTGCTATAGTATGAAAGATAAGTGCATTTTTTTTGTGTCTGTTTAAGAATAATTGCTTCAATCCCCCTGTAATACATTTCCCCATTATGTAACCCTGCAGAGTGGATATCTCTGCAGCTGTCTGTGTGTCCCAATAATATCTTCCGCCACCAATCCAATACTTTTAGGTTTGTGGGAAGTAGTGAACGAGTGCACACTGCAGGAATAAGGAGATGTCATTGGGACGTACCATATAACATTATCTAATGCCACATTGAGGTATGGTATTGTGAAGAGGTCCCAGCACTACACACAACCTCTGAATGGTAGACAGTAAATGTTCAACATATATTCGCTAGTCACAACATATCCGGTTTATGCAACCCATACTATGTGCATTGGATACCGAATTGAGTGCCAGATAAAAATTGGCAACCAAGACAGCACTGATAAGCCCATTTACTCAGCAGCTTCACACTCCAAATGACCTGCATGCTAACCAATGTATCAGTACGATGTGTAAAGCAATGTACAAAAACATTTAAGAGTTGAACAGAGTGTCAGGGACAGAGACCTTTTGTCTTGGGATGTTTACTTTGGAATTTTTGCAGTGTCCCTTCTTGCAACGGTGGCAGATGTCCTCGTTTCAGTGATTGATGGTGTTGTCTGTGTGTGGCAGACAGTGCTGTTGTGCTCACCATGGGCAGGAGGTTGATTTCAGCCCTCCTTTATGGAGCCGCTTCAGTAATGGGCCTCTCGGTGCTCAGACATGTAATTTGCCTCCCTTTAGATATTCAATTATTAAAGATGGAGGGACGAGTGAAGGAGCCATGGAGCAATTACAGGTGTGATGATGGGAGATGGAGACCAAGATTGGCTGAGGTGAGGTGGGCGGAGGTCAGGCCCTGTTAAACAGCTCTCATATTTAAGGGCTCATTAGGTTTGCTCTGTGATGAGGGGTATGCTGTGAATCATTGTATTTTGTACACGTACTGTACCTTACCTACCTTTTCGTCTGTCTCTATGGAAGTCTGTCTTTCCGTCAGTCACCAGATTTGATGGCTTCAATGACAACTGTTTCATTTCATTGCTACGGCATGTTCATTGTTGTACGCAACAGGTTCAATTTTGACACCAAGTTCCAGTAAGGATGAGAATGTCATAACATTCACATAATTCAGCACCTCAGTCTCCGTCTTCAGACAGAACAGCACACTACAAGCTCAAAGGACAGGGAGCTCTGAATGTGTCTCAGATGCTTCCCGCCCCTCGGCTCCCCTCGACTGAAAAAAAGAAACCTCATCAAAGTGCGACAAAGCATGTTGGGTATTTAAGTGCACTTTGATCTGCTGTTCCCTTTATAACTAGGTGGATATAAAAAGAACCATCTGGAAGGGAGGTGTCTGAGACAGCCAGGAAATAAATAAAAGACCTGTCGGTATAGAGGTACATCAGACACATGCTAGGGATGCAGGGATACACACCTGGACACATCTAGAGCAGCAGAGTAAGAGACAAACTAGAGCAGGAAATAAGGATCTGGTCACACAATGAACCTTTTACTGCAGTGGGCTAAATGAGGGTCACACAGTCATTCTTGGTCGTCTTAAACAAATCTAACTTGAAACAAAAGTGTACACATCACACACATGGTTATGGCTTAAAAGAAAGACCCCTGTACCATGTCAGATATAGAGTTGAAATGTAGTCAATGTTGAGTTTGCATCCCAATAATACACTTTATATACATCACAGAAAACTGAAATTTAACAAAACTGTGACACCTTATTATTATTTTTTTTTAAATAATCTTTATTAATGATGAATTTATGAAAATATTAATAACATTCCACCCATGAGGCCAAAGAGAGCACTTTTGGTCACTGTCTGCAGGAAAGGGCTACACACATTCACTTATCAACAGGGAAACTATTTTGTTTGTGTAAAAAAATACAGTTAGCTTAAAATACAATTTCACGTTGCCTCTACTTTTATGAGCTGGAAAATAAATACTCTGAACCTGAAACGTAACAATGTATTAAACTTTTAAACAAACAGAGGCACAGACAAATCCCTGCATCAAAACCTCTAATCGTTCAGTTGGATATGGAGCCTGTGCTATTCACAACTGCATTGATCCGTTTGTCATTTGTCCAATTTCTTTTTGCTCCTTTCATTTGAGAGAAGAGTGTAATCAGCCTTGAGAAGAGAACATTGCAAGAAACTGCGCATTGGAATGATCACGCTAACAATGCAGAGAGTCAGTGCAGAAATCAAAGTGACACGGCTTCCGGAATGGAATGTCACATCATGTTAAAAACATGAATTTTCCGTTCTTTTTGCCACGTTTTTTCGCTCCACTTGAAATGAGTGGCCATCATTGTCAGTTCAGCAGAGATGGTTGTTCTGATGGATAGTTTGCCATGTTTGAGGATAGATAACATTTAGTGCAATCCACACACGAGTGAGTGGAGGAAAAATATAAAAAGACAAATGGATTCCATTATAGAGCTAGTTTTGAATGTTATTATGTAGCATGTTCTATGTGCTGTATATCTATGATTAACTTGGATCTTTTTGGCCACTTCACCTCCGACAACATTACCTCCTACTACCTTGGTGTAGTGGAGGGTAAACGCAGCTTACCCACTTTTCTTTTGTGGGACCTTTTGTGGAAAAATGTATTGGAAGTATGGGTTGAGTTACTTTCTTCACTGCCACTGGTGAAGCAGTTTACCCACATATTTATGTAGTACAATATCACTGTTAGCATATCCTCTATACCATTACAAACAACTTACTGGGGTACGACTTCAGGAAGTACAAAAGACCTTCCATTACCCTATTACAACATGCAGCAGCTTGATTCGCTCCCGAGGCCAAAGGCCTGGCATAGCCAGTTCCATTAGCTACTCAAGACAGGAATAGACTGTTTATCAGCCTCTCTAAAAGTCGGATGCATCTCACCCCTGGAGTCAGCCAGCCTTGACAAATGAGAACAAATAAATGTGTGTTGTGTCTCCTCAGTCCTATTTTGAGGGATGTTTACACCAAGTTCCCACAGCGTTTGTAAGAAAAAATGCATTATCAGAGCTATGCAGACAAATGAGACTACCCTTTTCTTATTTCTAAGGTGTGAACAAACATCAGATGTACAGTATCTGACAAGTAATCCCAACAAATTACAGTGCAGTAACAGATGCTCATTAGCCCTAGTCAATAGTACAGGATTTCCCATACAAACAGGTCAAACATACAATTGACTTTGTATCACTCGCCGTGAGTCACACCTAATGAGAGTGTAACTTTCTTTTGATTCGCCTCAGACCTTCCAGCCCTGAGCTCATAATTGTGACAGTAGTCAGTCAGTCACACATTGCGGTGGCACCACCAATGAAAGGCACCTTGTTGCAGGACTCTTGGCCTGTGGGGTGGGCCCCGGCCAGTACGATGACCTGTCACTTTAATTGCAGCGCTGTCACTCAGGCCAAGTGCAGAGATTCCTTTTATTCTCCCATAGCCCCCTTGCTCCTAAAGTGGTGTCTGACACGCGCCACAATGTAAGCATTTCGTCGCGCTCTGACAAGACGATAATAAGAATGACTTACCCCCTCCCCTGGACTGGAAGGCATTATGTGTTCTTCTAAGTTTAGAGGGCATAATTTATGATAATTACAGTGCTTAGAACCAAACAGCTCCAAAAGGATCTTGCAGTGAGCACAACTATGCCAGAAAAAAAGAAACAAATAAACAGAAATAGAGAAAATGTTGGATTTGAATTATTTTTCTCTGCTGCTATTTGTTTTATATCAAATGTGTGTTTATAGCTCAATAAAGTTGCTATCTGTAAAGTCAGTGCTATTAGCGGGGGGAAAATGAGGGATTATTTATAACTCTTTGAAGAGGTAGGGTTTCAGATGTTTTCGGGAAATGGGCAGGGACTCTGCGGTCCTAGTTTCAGGGGGAAGCTGGTTCCACCATTAGGGTGCCAGGACAGAGAAGAGCTTTGACTGAGCTGAGTGGGAGCTGCCCTCCCCTAGGGGTGGGAGGGACAATAGACCAGAAGTGGTAGAACGGAGTATTCAGATTGGGGGGTAGAGTTTGAGCATAGCTTGAAAGTAAGGAGGGGCAGTTCATCTTGCTGCTCAGTAGGCAAGTGCAATGATCTTGTAGTGGAGGAATAAGGAGGGAGGAGAAGGTGAAAAAGAGTTTCCTAGCGTTAGAGTGATAGAAATTTAGAGTGATAGAAAGTGGCTTTAGCAGCGGGTACAGAGGAAGAGACGGTAGAGAGGCGGGTGTGAAAGGATGGTAGGTCCTCCGGAAGTTTCATTTTCCTCAATTTTCACTCAGCTGCCCTGTTCTGTAAGCTCACAATGAGTCACTCGGCCTCTGAGCAGTAGGGGAGGGCCGAGACAACCAGGAAGAAAGGGGACAGAGCGAGTCATAGGATGCGTAAAGGGAGGAAAGTAGGGTCGAGGGAAGCAGAATGAGGAGACAGGAGGGAGAAGGATTTAGCAGAAGGGAGAGATGATAGAATAGAAGAGGAGAGAGTAGTGGGAGAGAGAGAGCGAAGATTGCGATGACACATGACCATCTGGGCAGGGGCTGAGTGGGTGGGGTTGGAGGAGAGAGAGACAGAAAAGTAGTGATCATTAATAGTGAACTGGAGGGGGGGTGCGATGAGATTAGTAGGTGAACAGCCTCTAGTAAAGATGAAGTCAATGATATTGCCTGCTCTGTGAGTGGGAGGGGATTTAGAAAGGGTGAGGTCAAAAGAGTCAAGGAGGAGAAAGTAAGACATTGAAAGAAATTAATCGAAAGCAGATGTTGGGAGACTGAAGTGGCCCAGTGCGATGAGCGGTGAGCCATCGTCAGGAAATGAGCTTATCAAGGTGTCAAGCTCATTGAGGAACTCTCTAAGGGCACCTGGTGGGCGATAGATGACATAAAAAAATCACACTTGATTGGACAAGTGAGTGACAGCATGGAATTCAAATGAGGAGATGGACAGGTGGGTCAGGGAGAGAAGAGGAAATCTCAACCTAGGACAAATGAGTAGCCCTGTGCCATCACCGCGATGACCAGTTGCTCTCGGACTAAGAGAGAAGACATAGTCAAATGAAAAGAGAGCAGCTGTGTGATCCATGTCTACGTCCAGGGGCAAAAAGTCTAGGGACTGAAGGGCAGCATAGGCTGAGATGAACTCTTGAGTTCTTGACCGCAGATCGGCAGTTCCAAACAGTGCAAGACACCAGGAATTCCACATAGGGTACACCAAATTAGAAGGGTTGTAGCCAAGGGGTGGGGAGCATGTGTAAAGCCTACAGGAAGAGGAGTGGACAGGTATTGAAAACACACACAGTTTACAAAGCCACAAAAGAGCAAAATTAGATCTGTAAATAGCTAGGTAAACTATTTACCATGTATTACAGATAAGTCGCTTGAAAGGAAGAAAAGCTGCAGTAATTTCACTTCCCACTAGTGCCTAAAATGCACTAGCGGGAAGTCTGAAGTAAAATATAGTTTTATATTTTGAATGCTTCAATGTAATGTGAATAGCATAAACAAACACAAAAAAAATGTAGGTTATGTCAATGTGTAAATCACGACAAACTACAGCCTCCCTTGGTCAGTCTGACCAGACACAGGATTGTGTCTGTGCCTTTACTAAACCCCTTTTGGCATTTTGATGCATCTATAGTCAGCGTTGGCTAATAGCTCCACATTGGCCTATTGATGCAACATGTCATTAAAGCTTTGTCATTTCCTGAGCGTCTGATAGTTCCTGGCATTCACTCATCAGGGCTGCTGTTAGAAGAGGAATTGGAGGAGAGAGGACTGGAATAACGACAGCAAACCACCTGCTACATCAGCTACAATTTAGGGGAAATTGCCAAGAATCAACTCATTGTGCCCTCAGATTGTTAATATTGACGAGGTAGACGCCGGGGGAAAGGAGTGTTTTATCTAGATGATAAAGATACGATAGGGGCGTGGCACGCTATGTCACCTGATGCTGTTCTCTCCAATAGGATGAGAAACAATCCAACAAGCGGCCGATTTCCGGGCTGGTGACTTCAATAAATTATTTCATAAAATATAATTCCAAATGCATCCATAGATAAACATTGCTGTTTATCTGTGTTATGTCAAAACAGAAATTAAAATGCAATGCACACTGATTAAGTTAAGTCCAGGACCTATTACTGATTACCTGTCTCACTCTTACTGACAGTTGTGGCTGCTTTGCATGATGTATTGTTGTCTCTACCTGCTTGCCCTTTGTGCTATTGTCTGTGCCCAATTATGTTTGTACCATGTTTTGTGCTTCTACCATGTTGTGCTGCTGCCATGTTGTGTTGCTACCATGCTGTGTTGTCATGTGTTGCTGCCATGCTATATTGTTGTCTTTAGGTCTCTCTTTATGTAGTGTTGTCTCTCGTCGTGATGTGTGTTTTGTACTATATTTTTATAGGCAGTCATTGTAAATAAGAATTTGTTCTTAACTGACTTGCCTAGTTAAAGGTTAAATAAATCAAATAAAAATGATACACATTTACTTGGTGGCAGCTCTATTATATCAGATAACTATTATATATTACTGTATATAAGAGGCAAGAGCTAGCAATGACTCTTCAACAACACAATGCTCTCTATATTGTGAAATAAATAAGTCTTTTTCTGGATGCACTCTGTGGTGGACGGCTGTTTGACCAGTGAAACAGGGGTACAGAGGGTGAAAGGTGAAAGGTGAAGTGATAAATGACATTGGAGCAGTGACAGACACCTGGCAGCCTGCCCTCGTTTCTCAATTACAAGAACCATTGTCAAAAAAAGGACTCTACAGTGACATTATAAATGTGTCTTTTCTAACTTGTTTTATTACTGGAAGACATGGACATCACTTTATTTTTGTCCCCCACGATGAGGAGGGGAGGGGACTGTGTATCTGTCTACGTCTTTATTTATTTTTGTCCCCCACGATGAGGAGGGGACTGTGTATCTGTCTACGTCTTTATTTATTTTTGTCCCCCACGATGAGGAGGGGACTGTGTATCTGTCTACGTCTTTATTTATTTTTGTCCCCCGTCTTTACGATGAGGAGGGGACTGTGTATCTGTCTACGTCTTTATTTATTTTTGTCCCCCTGTCTACGTCTTTATTTATTTTTGTCCCCACGATGAGGAGGGGACTGTCTGTGTATCTGTCTACGTCTTTATTTATTTTTGTCCCCCACGTCCCCGTCTTTATTTATTTTTGTCCCCCACGATGAGGAGGGGACTGTGTATCTGTCTACGTCTTTATTTATTTTTGTCCCCCACGATGAGGAGGGGACTGTGTATCTGTCTACGTCTTTATTTATTTTTGTCCCCCACGATGAGGAGGGGACTGTGTATCTGTCTACGTCTTTATTTATTTTTGTCCCCCACGATGAGGAGGGGACTGTGTATCTGTCTACGTCTTTATTTATTTTTGTCCCCCACGATGAGGAGGGACTGTGTATCTGTCTACGTCTTTATTTATTTTTGTCCCCCACGATGAGGAGGGGGGGACTGTGTATCTGTCTACGTCTTTATTTATTTTTGTCCCCCACGATGAGGAGGGACTGTGTATCTGTCTACGTCTTTATTTATTTTTGTCCCCCACGATGAGGAGGGACTGTGTATCTGTCTACGTCTTTATTTATTTTTGTCCCCCACGAGGAGGGGGGTGTATCTGTCTACGTCTTTATTTATTTTTGTCCCCCACGATGAGGAGGGACTGTGTCTTTATTTTATTTTTTTTGTCCCCCACGATGAGGAGGGGACTGTGTATCTGTCTACGTCTTTATTTATTTTTGTCCCCGTCTTTATTTATTTTTGTCCCCCACGATGAGGAGGGACTGTGTATCTGTCTACGTCTTTATTTATTTTTGTCCCCCACGTCCCCGTCTTTATTTATTTTTGTCCCCACGATGAGGAGGGACTGTGTATCTGTCTACGTCTTTATTTATTTTTGTCCCCCACGATGAGGAGGGGACTGTGTATCTGTCCCCCACGATGAGGAGGGGACGTCTTTATTTATTTTTGTCCCCCACGATGAGGAGGGGACTGTGTCTGTCTACGTCTTTATTTATTTTTGTCCCCCACGATGAGGAGGGGACTGTGTATCTGTCTACGTCTTTATTTATTTTTGTCCCCCACGACTGATGAGGAGGGACTGTGTCTGTCTTTATTTTTGTCCCCACGAGGAGGGGACTGTGTATCTTTATCTTATTTATTTTTGTCCCCCACGATGAGGAGGGGACTGTGTATCTGTCTACGTCTTTATTTATTTTTGTCCCCCACGATGAGGAGGGGACTGTGTATCTGTCTACGTCTTTATTTATTTTTGTCCCCCACGATGAGGAGGAGGGGACTGTGTATCTGTCTACGTCTTTATTTATTTTTGTCCCCCACGATGAGGAGGGGACTGTGTATCTGTCTTTACGTCTTCATTTATTTTTGTCCCCCACGATGAGGAGGGGACTGTGTCTGTCTACGTCTTTATTTATTTTTGTCCCCCACGATGAGGAGGGGACTGTGTATCTGTCTTTATTTATTTTTGTCGTCTTTATTTATTTTTTTTGTCCCCCTGTCTACGATGAGGAGGGGACTGTGTATCTGTCTACGTCTTTATTTATTTTTGTCCCCCACGATGAGGAGGGGACTGTGTATCTGTCTACCCCCACGTCTTTATTTATTTTTTTATTTTTGTCCCCCACGATGAGGAGGGGACTGTGTATCTGTCTACGTCTTTATTTATTTTTGTCCCCCCCCACGATGAGGAGGGGACTGTGTATCTGTCTACGTCTTTATTTATTTTTGTCCCCCACGATGAGGAGGGGGTTTATTTTTGTATCTGTCTGTCGTCTTTATTTATTTTTGTCCCCCACGATGAGGAGGGACTGTGTATCTGTCTACGTCTTTATTTATTTTTGTCCCCCACGATTTATTTTTGTCCCCCACGATGAGGAGGGACTGTGTATCTGTCTACGTCTTTATTTATTTTTGTCCCCCACGATGTGGAGGGCCTGTATATCTGTCTACGTCTTTATTTATTTTTGTCCCCCACGATGAGGAGGGGACTGTGTATCTGTCTACGTCTTTATTTATTTTTGTCCCCCACGATGAGGAGGGGACTGTGTATCTGTCTACGTCTTTATTTATTTTTGTCCCCCGACGATGAGGAGGGGACTGTGTATCTGTCTACGTCTTTATTTATTTTTGTCCCCCATGATGAGGAGGGGGAGGGACTGTGTATCTGTCTACGTCTTTATTTATTTTTGTCCCCCACCCCCACGATGAGGAGGGGACTGTGTCTGTCTACTTGTGTATCTTTATTTATTTTTTTTGTCCCCCACGATGAGGAGGGGACTGTGTATCTGTCTACGTCTTTATTTATTTTTGTCCCCCTGTGTATCTGTCTACGATGAGGAGGGGACTGTGTATCTGTCTACGTCTTTATTTATTTTTGTCCCCCACGATGAGGAGGGGACTGTGTATCTGTCTACGTCTTTATTTATTTTTGTCCCCCACGATGAGGAGGGACTGTGTATCTGTCTACGTGTTTATTATTTTTTTATGTGTACGTATATAATGATTGCTCTGTGTTATTGTTGGTTTGGTCTGTATGGAAAATGTCAAATAAAATGTTTGAAAGAACCATCACAGGTAAAAGGGTTGATGATGGTTGAAGCCAGACTGTTATATAAAGCCATCCCATTAAAACCCAACCAGCGTTTTATAGACGGCACTTGGGAATGGCAATTCTCAATGATCCGAGTTACGACCATCTTATATAACATGGTGTTTTGCACGGTAGTCATGACAACACAAAAGTAACAGAAGCAGGTATTTTGTTTCATTGCTGTTATTGCACTAATTATTATTATTGCAATAATGTGATATAATTCTGTATCTTGACATGTACCTTGAAGGCGGCTTAGCATTTTCCCTGACTGTTTCCCTACTTTATTACTATCCCAGGTGTCAGTGCAATATGAATGATCTAGTCCACAAGGGTAGAATGTATTCACACCCCTCAACTTTTTCAACACATTTTAATGTTACAGCCTGAATTTAAAATGGATTAAATTGAGATTTTTGTTGGTCACTGGCCTACACACAATACCCATAATGTCAAATTAATACAAAAATGAAAAGCTGAAACGTCTCGAGTCAATAATTATTCAACTCCTTTGTTATGGCAAGTCTAATTAGGGTCGGGAGGCAAAATGTACTTAAGTCACATAATAAGTTGTATGGACTCAAAATTATCTGTAAGGTCCCTCAGTCGAGCAGTGAATTTCAAACAAAGATTCAACCACAAAGACCAGGGAGGTTTTCCAATGCCTTACAAAGAAGGGGATCTATTCGTAGATAGATCAACATTAAAAAAAGCAGACATTGAATATGCCTTTGAGCATGGTGAAGTTATTCATTACACTTTGGATGATGTATCAATACACCCAGTCACTACAAAGATACAGGCGTCCTTCCTAACTCAGCTGCCGGAGAGGAATGAAACCACTCAGGGATTTCACCATGAGGCCAATGGTGACTTTAAAACAGTTACAGAGTTTAATGGCTGTGATATGAGAAAACTGAAGATGGATCAACGACATTGTAGTTACTCCACAATAATTACCTAATTAACAGAGTGAAAAGAAGGAAGCCTGTACAGATTAAAATTATTCCAAAACATGCATCCTGTACGCAACAAGGCACTAAAGTAATACTGCAATTCACTGTTCATCCTGAATACAAAGTGTTATGTTTGGGGCAAATCTAATACATCACATTACTGAGTACCACTCTCCTTATTTTCAAGCACAGTGGTGGCTGCATCATGTTATGGGTATGCTTGTGTCATTAAGGACTTGATGACCTGACTTGATGACCAAGAAGACAGGGAACATTCCCAAGTGGTGGAGTTACAGTTTTGACTTAAATATACTCGAAAATCTATGGCAAGACCTGAAAATGGCTGTCTAGCAATGATCAATAACCAATTTGACAGATCTTGAAGAATTTTTTAAAGAATGGACAAATGTTGTGCAATCCAGGTGTGGAAACCTCTTAAAGACTTACAGCTGTAATCGCTGTATCACGGCCGTCTTCCTGGAAGGAATAAGTGGACCAAAGTGCAGCGTGGTGAGTGTACATTTTCCTTTTATTTTAGTAATGTCACCAACAAAACAAGCTTACAGGGCTAAGTGCCACAAACAAAGTTAACTACCCACACTGAAAGGAGGGAAAGGGCTACCTAAGTATGATTCCCAATCAGAGACAACGATAGACAACTGTCCCTGATTGAGAACCATACCCGGCCAAAACATAGAAATAAAGAAACCTAGAAAACAAAAATAGAATGCCCACCCCACATCACACCCTGACCTAATCAAGTAGGGAAATAAAACGTCTCAGGGCGTGACACACTGCCAAAGGTGATTCTAGAATTTGACTCAGGGGTGTGAATACTTATGTAAATGAGCTATTTCTGCATTTAATTTCCCCCAAAAATGTTTTCACTTTGTCATTATGGGATATTATTTGTAGGGTGAGAACAAACATAGAGATTTCATCCATTTTAAAATAACAACAAAATGTGGCCCTAGCCCTCACCCTCCGATCTAACATGATGTTCGGATGCACCGATCCTGTGCAGGTGTTGTTACACATGGTCTGCCACTGCCAGGACGATCAGCCGTCCATCCTGTCTCCCTGTAGTGCTGTCTTATGTGTCTCAAAGTACAAACATTGCAATTTATTGACTTGGCCACATCTGCAGTCCTCATGCCTCCTTGCAGCATGCCTAAGGCACATTCACACAGCTGAGCAGGGGCCCTGGGCATCTTTCTTTTGGTGTTTTTCAGAGTCAGTAGAAAGGCCTCTTTAGTTTCCTAAGTTTTCATAACTGTGACCTTAATTGCCTACCGTCTGTAAGCTGTTAGTGCCTTAACGACCGTTCCACAGGTGCATGTTCATGAATTGTTTACGGTTCATTGAACAAGACTGGGAAACAGTGTTTAAACCCTTTACCATGAAGATCTGTGAAGTTATTTGGATTTTTTACAAATTATCTTTGAAAGACAGGGTCCTGAAAAAGGGACGTTTCTTTTTTTGCTGAGTTTATAATATTCAGACTGGCTGACACAGGCTCATCAGTAGGAGAGACAGACACACTGCTGTTATCTGCTGAGGGATTTCCCCTGATTGCAGCTCATCTAGAACACACCGTATTGATTTCCTATTAACACGACTCTCATATCCGTGGAAAGAGGCTGCTAGGCCTGATGATAAGGTGGTGAAAGGTGGTGGTTAAGGAGGCGGACCAGAGTTATTAACTTCTTATTGGCCTGTATTCATTACATTATCTTGTGTTTGGACAGTAATTGCTTCAATCTTGTATATGTAATAGGTTTTGACAAAGATTTGATTGTACATTTTGTATTTCTGAATTTACATTTGAAATCATTTGAATATACATAAATCATCCAGTGGATGGAAGCAACAAGAAAAAACTAAACCGAGGGGCCTGTGGAGCTGTCAGTGTCAACCACGGCTGTTGAAACCCTTTTCTTCCACCGCAATCACAGGGACGAAAGATGAAAGGTTGTGACGCAAACGTATTGATATGAGTGGCCCAAAATAGACGTTTTACACCGCGGACAAGAGCACACTGAAATCAACTTTCATTACACTTCCCACCGCAATGATTTGCTTTGACACGAGCATCCAGTCCCATGAATAACCACGACATGTTAATTCATGTTTACTCCGGCGATGGGGATTCTGAACTACACGTCTTCAGAATGAGAGCTGCTCAAGTCTCAGCAGGGTGCCACGTATGGGCATTTGGAGACAGCAACAGAAACTGGCGGAACATTTAATAGTTGATTGTGCACTGAATGCGGTTGTTATTAATTAAAGTATTCTCCTGTGTTGTGTACATTGGGGATAGGGTCTGGGATCAAATGGCATCCTGTGGTGAACAGGGCCTCCATTAGAGAATCCAAACTAATTACCAGAAATAATTAAGAACATTTTATATAGAAAAAAAACAAATCTCTTCCTCCAATTTATCAAGCTAGCTGCAGTGTAGGTCATAACGTGCTACTATCCTAACTCCAAAGACATGAATCAACTCTTGTTCTCTCTAAACAGTGTTTGGCCGTGACGTACACAGGCTTCTCTCTAGAGACCTCATCAGCCAAGGGAAAGACACGATGCCACCTGGCTGGTGTTCTGTGTACCCGTGTGCCTGAGCTACCCTGTTCCCTTGTCTCACAGTCAGTGCTTCACTAAAGCCTGTCTGAGAATAGTAATTAAGGGACGTGGGAGGCCTTTTCTCTTTCTGTCGTTTAAATTGGAAACCTGAGCCATCACGGCCATCACTGTGTTATAACCGGCACAACAGGTGCAGTTTGGTGGTACACTCCTGCCACCGCCTCTGAGTCCCAGCAAGTGATAATAACAGGATGGAGCTGGGATCAGAGCCCTCCACTTGTTGGGTTGATTTACATGCTGTGCAGAGATGGCGAGGCGGCGTGAATCACCGGGAGAGACAGAGAGAGGACACGGTGGGAGGACATGAGCATGACTCTTGATGCAGCTGTTCATCAAGCCCATCAACTCACAAAGATGTACAGCTCACCTCCCGGCAGCTCACTTATCCACAAATGTCCGCAGCAACAGCTGTCCCGGGAAAATGCTTCAGCATCCCGAAAACACCATGAGCATGCAGAAAAACTCACACTGGCACTACTAGAATACAAAAGATTCCAATGTATCCACACACTACTTACTGGGCTTAGCTAACAATGATTAGTAGATGGATAGCAATTATTCACTAAAGGAAAACTATTTCTTAATGCAACTTTACCATGACGCACAACACCCACAAGCCGTTCATTGAGGAGGCAGCCAGGTCAGTGGGCTGTGTTAGCCCTGACTTGTTCGGCTAACCCCTGCGCCAGCCTAGCATACAGCTGATGTCAGACAGCCGGTATTGTAGAGGAGCTATGTTTTTTATGAATGAGCTGCCAGACTCCCACTCCTCTAAAGCGATGAGTCATCCATTGGCCCAGTGTCTTACAGTATGTCAGTGGGCTCAGCTGACGGTCTGCTGTTAGGAATAATGAAACAGGTTTATATTTAGCGTACCCACACATGCCAGGGCGCGTGCGCACACACACACACACACACACACACACACACACACACACACACACACACACACACCAGAGGAGCTGGTGGGAGGAGCTATAGGAGGACAGGCTCATTATAATGGCTGGAATGGAATCAATAGAATGGTACCAAACACTTCAAACACATGTTTGACTCCGTTCCATTGATTCCATTCCAGCCATTATAATGAGCCCGTCCTCCTATAGCTCCGCCCACTAGCCTTTCCTGCTACAAACAAATACAGGTCTACGAAAGTAGAAACAACAATGCAATGATGCAACGATGCCAGCAATGCAACAAGACAAAGTGCACTACATCCTCTGAGGTTTTACAGCTCTGCCTTAATGAATGAGCTTATTAACCAAAAAACACTCTACTCAGAATCTCTGGAACAGAATGTACTGCGCATCTGTTTATTTTGCCACTCAAGTTCCCCTCATTTGTGCACTTAAACTGAGACTCACAGAGAGCTAAGTACTGTGTTAAAGCAGTTAGAGATGTTGCATAAAGTTCACAGGGAATATCCATCATAGACTGGGTACACACATGAGATCACCCCTATCACCATGCACATTATAAAGCCTCACTGTCTGCCTGATTGAATGATACCAGTACATTATTTCCCCCGTCCTCTGAAAGGCCTATGATGAGTTGGGGAAGTGGTCCTAATGGTATGCATGCTGGAGGAGTGACACGGGCTCTTTAAATGGCCAGAGGGATCAGGGCCTGTAAACTCAGAGGAGACTAGGGAGGCGTGGAGATGAATGTCCCTGTCAGAGGGGATAAATCTTCTTCATACCGCTGGCTGGTAGCAGGTCCCACCTCAATTTGGAGCTGGGTAGAGATAAGCCCTAATGACACTGTCTCCCGGGCAGACTAATTTATCCACAGGCTAGAGAGACGCAGCTCTGATATCTTCCCTCTGGCGCACGCTGTTTGTGTCACTGCAGTATCTCTGTCTGTGTGTGTATAATGTACAATAAACCTTACATCCAGATTACAACCCAACCTCATATACCTACCTCACAAGTCTCCTGATTAGTCACAATAATCTAGCAAATACAATTAGCCAGATGAGATGGTTACCTCAGTGCCTCAGTGCAACTAGTGAGCTCAAATCAAGCCGATATTGAGGATTTCGTACGCAAAGGAATTCAAATCAACCTAATGATTACTTCAAATATAGGTTATTTGATTTGGGTTCATCTCGAGAAAATGTGTCTCTCCAAATCCACTGTAAAGAGTGGCTCCATAATAGATTCAGCCCACTGTTCAGTGGTTGTTGGGTCTCCATAGAGATGAAAAGACAGACTTATAAATGCCAAATGAAAGAGGGCATAGCTCAGACACCTGCTGTGATCACAAGATGTTTGAAGTTTCTGTCCATTTCCTGCGTTTCAATCTCTGTCCATTCTAAATCGATGAGGCTACTTGCTCTTATAATTACTATAGGCCTGCTGATGTGTCCTTTAGTCTACCAGGGACAGGATGTACCACATTCCCCCTGAAATAACGGTTGAGTCACAGATGCAATAACACATCAGCTGTGTGAGTGGCACAGCACATTATACTTTGGGACTGAAATGCGATGGGTAGCCCTGACTTTCTCAGACGCCTTTCCTCACACAGACAGACAATAGTCTCTTCTACTGCACTTAGTGGTTGTTATTCACACTTAGCTTGACAGATACATCGGTACAGATTGAAATGTTCTGTGTTATTCTAAGTTGATTAACCAACTAAAAGTTGCGCTTTTGTAAACAAAAGGCTTCAGTGGATATTTAGCTCCAGCTCCCGAACCCCAGGAGCAGATTTTAAGTGTTATTTCTCTGGCAGTAATTACTCACCGGCTATCTAATCATGACTCCATTTAACCAATTAAAGGCCACTTTCCATTACTGACAATGGTAATCATTTAAAGGCAGCGAGCAAAACCTGCAACACACAGGCCCTTAATGAACCTACAGGTGGATGCCTACAGTACAGTATCATATGGCATCACCACAGCATCATGTCCTTTCAACCACCCGCCAACCTTCTCTTTCTAAGTCTAATCATGGATCCACATCTACATCGAACAAACAGATTTCCTGTTCATAACTGGTATCAACTAAATGCTTGTGATTCTCTGTGCGATCAAGAGATAGCCCTACCGTATGACAAGGGCAGTGTGTGTGTTGTAGATGCATGTGTTGTGTGTGTGTGTGTGTGTGTGTGTGTGTGTGTGTGTGTGAGAGAGAGAGAGAGAGTGACAGCTGTCAGTCGCTGTGTGGGCAGAGGCCCAGAATGTCCTATGGTCTCTGCCAGGCCATAATGAGCAGGTGACCCTGCAGCTGCTGTCACTCCTCACACACACACACACACGCACGCGCACACACACACACAGGGATGCGTGCTCGCACACACGCACACACAGATCTAGCCTCTAATCACACAAACAGGGTCACGTTTCAAGAGTGCATGTGCATCCCAACACCCTGACAGGAACATTTTAGGATTTGAAATGCTAATTGATGAAGAATAGCTCTGGTTAGAGCTATATTGTTTTGAAGATGCTCTTGAACAAGCATGCAAACTTTTGATTGGGAACCATGTGTCATTCTGTCAGTTGATGTGAGATTGTTGAGCCTGTGTTTAAGACAGCACATTTCATTTCTCATTATCCGTAGTGGGCGAAGATAAATGACTATAGTGTACACATAATTAGCAGTTTCAGCTTGTCAGTTGAACCCAATAACTATATGCATAATCCTTTAACCTAAACAAAGCACCTTTAAATCATCATAATACATAACAAAATTCAGCAACAATGGATGTTCATTCCATGAATTCAATGCTCCCACACATCCCCACATGGACTTGCTTGCTGATGCAGAGAACAGTAGTAAGCAGATCAACTGCCTCTGAACTGATCCTGTCTGAGCTGTAGTCAATCCAGACGTTTCTAGACTTCTATCAATATCAACTTCCAGCCCTTTCAGCCGAGTGGGGAGGGAGGGGCCCTGATTGCTGAGTTGGCCTACCGCAGTCTCTATGGAAACCTGTTGGCATGTACTGTAGCAGCGCCTGGAAGGCTTTAATTTGTTCTTATGGTTACAAGCAGCTCTTGGCAATAGTGAGGCCAGCCTAAATGACAATCAAAACTGGACAGCAGGAACATTGTCCCCAATTGCATTCCCTATTATGACACAGCTTTCATTTCAGTTCATTGATTTGTTGTTGCCAAGTGACAATTTGATTGTTTTTCAGAATAGTTCAGAGGTTGAGGGGAGAATTGCCAGTAGAAACAAGTAATTGTGAAGCACAGAGCTAAGGGTTCACAAGTGTAGAGGAAAATGGGAGGGGAGGAAACCTCTTATGGATGAGGTATGCACAGTGCTCATTACTTCAATGAGCGCCAAGTTATGCATGCTATCGACGGTGTAAAGAAAAGGTACATTCAGACGTTCAACTGTAAACTGGTCACTTAGCGCCCTCTAGTGGTTGTCCAGACTGTCTCGACACAACGACACAACTCCAGCTTAATAACGTCTCAGTAGTGCAAGTACATCTGATAATATTTGTTGATACTCTTTAGCACTAAAATTGGTTGAGTAAATTATACCGCCTCATATAATGGATTGATAGGCCGTAATTGTAAATAAGAATTTGTTCATAACTGACTTGCCTAGTTAAATTAAGTTTAAATACAAAAATACAGTACATTATTGCCATTGAATACCATAGATGCAGCCATTACGTCTCCTGTTGATTGAAGGTGGATGGCCCGAGATGGCTGACTGTAAACACCCATCAATGGAATGACATCTATCACTCAGAGGGGCAGTTAAGATAGTGGGCTCCCCAGAAATAGAATTCTGGATTATGGGTACACTCAATATGGGCAGCAGTCCACCCAACAGCCACCCATTGAATGGGGATACCCCTTGTCGGATTTTGAACCCATAGTTAACTCCTTCAGGCCAATACAACTGCATTCCCCACCCTGAGCATGGCAGAGACTAAATGAGCTCTTTACAGTTCCATGTGTGCCACACCTGTCAGGCACGAGCCACGTTTCCACCCTCAGAAATGGACCAAGACAAACAAATAAACATTCATGACGTGTATGTTAATGTGTAAAAAAACAAACATTTTGCAATGTAGTATATTATCCTTTGTCTTGCATTTGACTGGTTCAGTAACCCTCACAGTAGAAAGAGAGGAATTTAATTAACCAGCTACAAAGACTGCTTAGGTATAATAATATAATATAACGACCAAAACTGCACCCAACATTCACACATTTTATTAGAATGATCAAATCAAAACTGTGTTAACAGCATTCAAACAATTAGCTTGATCTGTGAATACGATATCAGGAACCATATACCTTGTGAACCATATTCAAATGTTTACATCAGACAACTACAGTCCCCAAAGAGAATTACAGCCTGTACAAAACCTGTAAATACATTATGTAGGCTGATCAGTTATAGACCTGCTTAGCTAACGGTATACTGTAGAAACCCACAAACAAACAAACAAGCAGGCCTATACCCAATCCTCAGGAAATATGATAAAGCAGAAGCAGGTGGATGTACCTAAAACGGCCCAAAGACAGCTAGGCTAATCTGATCATGTCGGGGTTGTTGCTGTGTGACTAACGTAACTTCTTCGCCCCGCTGGTCGCCTTGGCCACCTTGGAGCCCCTCTGGTGGTCGCTGACGCGGTTCTGCAGCACGTTCACGTCGTACTTCTGCCTCTTCAGCTTCTCGGCCAGGTCAAACTGCTCAGCGTGTAGCTGGCGCAGCCACTGCCAGAGCTCGCGGGACTTCTCCGCCAGCCTCTCCTGGTTGAGGTGGTCGATGTTGAGGGGCTTGCGGTGTTCCAACAGAGCCTTGGTCTTCTTCTCGCGCCCCGTCAGCTTCTTGCCCTTCTTCACGTCCCCGTTCTGCCGCCGAACGCCTTATTGGAGAAGACGTTCTTCTTCCTGGCATCCTCCTCGGCGAGGAGCTTGGCCTCCTCTTCCCGGCGGGTCCGCTCCTCAGCACGGCGGCGCTTGATGCGGCTGCGGAGGGCCACCAGCTCTTCCTCCTCTTTCTGGCGGCTGGAGAAGTGCATCTCGATCAGGCTCTGCAGGTCATTGAAGTCCTTCTCCAGCCTCTTGCGGTGGAGGTCATCAAAGTCTAACTTCTCGCCGTCGGGCAGCTTGGGAGGAGCGATGTTGGTAATGTACTTGGTCCGTGGCTTGGTCTCCCCCTCAACGTGTTCCCTCTCCTCCTCATCTACCTCGTCCTCCTCATCTTCCTTATCCTCCTCCTGCTGCTCTTCTTCAGGCTCCTCTTCCACCTCAGGTGCCTCCTCTACTTCTTCCTCCTCCTCATATTCCTCCACAATATCCTCTGTGTCAGACATGATGTTAAGCCTGCCTGAGACAGTCAAGAAGTCAAGAAAGAAAGACCAGCGGAGACACACACACAGAGACCAACTTGTGTCCCAACAGTCAAGAGGGGAAGTGAAGTGAACTTTCAGGCGTGGCTGCTTGGGCTCTTTTAAAGCTTTATCCTGAATATGTGTCCAAACCCCACGGTCTAGCAGAGATGTTCAGACAGATGGAATGGAGTATATTTTCTCCTTCAACAAGTCTGCCCCCTCTCCTGAACCCCGACCCCAGACTCTCCACATCATTCCTTTCTAAGGACAATCGGACACTATGGAGTTATTTATACACTTGGTCATCAAGAGGGAGAACAAGAGAGACAGAGTATAAGTACACTTGTAAAAAAAAAATAATAATAATCAAAGGGATGAAGTTTCCTAATTTCAGCTTAGAAGAATGGAGAGTAATAGTTTAATAGTGGAATGGTCACTATATCAATAACCATACAATGAATGCTCACTATATCAATAACTATATAATGAACAGTCTATATATCAATAACCATACAATGAATGCTCACTATATCAATAACTATATAATGAATGGTATCTTATATTCCACATAGAGTGATATATCAAGCACATATATGGGTCATGCACCAAAGATAGACCATTGAAAAGGCTTGTTGCCAGTTAAAGTAGCACTTCATTGTTAGAATGTGAACACCAGACAATGTATTTGGGGTCACCTCACTTATGCCATTACGTCATAACCACCTCATCTTGACTGAAGCACATTCATCTAGAGGCCTCGTTCTTCCACTGCGACTTACAGAGCTTACCGCAGAGCACATCCAAGAGCAAAGCATGTCATTACAATATATAAAGTACCCTTTGCAAGAACACCAAAGCTGTGTGTGTATAATCTTTTCAATAGTTGTCCTTCCTACAACTATTTGAAATATGTTCACTTTGCTAATTGACACCTCAAATTAGTATCAATTTCCCCCTAAATAACAAAGAAACTATGAAGAAATGCTTGACCACTGTTCCATTTTCATGTTGCACTTTGTAAAATAATAATAATAATAAAACCTCTTCCAGTTTGCCAGCCAAAGACCACCCTACCATAGTAAATACTATTTGAGCACAAGCTTTCAACTGATCATCCTGGAGTGCTGACAGAAAACACCCGTCCAGGAAAGATGGGCCCTAAAAATACAACTTCCAACGAGAACAATTTCTGAACACTGCCTCGTCTCCACTTCGGAATGTAATTCAAACATTCTTGCAATAGATCACTCCAGCTTTCAGGGTCGAGTGGATAGCTTTTTCAATGTTTACTTCTTGGGCACTGATGGCAACAATAGAATACAGTGGTCAGCACTTAAATATCCAGCCCTTGAATTAGGAGCGCAAAAGGACAAATGTGGTTTTAGTATGGGATAATTGACAGTTGCTGTGCGTTGTCCACGGGTGTCCCCTATGAACACTGAGAATTCCAATAAACCACTGTGCCGTGGAAGATTGATCCTCTTAGTGAATATGTAGCCTTTTCCTCAAAAGGCAACAGCAAAATGGCAGAGTACAGGCCTTGGACTAAGGGCTAGGATTTGGGGACAGACAATAGAAGGATTTTGAAAGTGTCCCTGCACTCCACAGCCTAAGACTCACCCCTGGAGATTGCCAGCCATTATCCACAACTAAGAGTCACAGTATTATTAAGGCCAGTGCGGAGCCTCATTAAAATAGTAATAGCATCAGAACAAGCATCCGGTGCAACACAGATGTCAGTTTAAATGGGTTGAGAGAACATTTCAAACGTTTATGGACTAAAGCTCTTCAATTTCTAGGGGAACGCCCACAGTCCTCCATACCTAACTATTTTCTAATTGACACATTTCAGTGAGCAAAAGAGGAACCCTCCAACCCAAAGAAAAAAAATGACCAAACTTCAATTCTGCTGATTGGTCAATTATAAGTAGCAGGTGGTGGTCTGGTTTAAAATGAAGACCTTTGGTCACTGATGGCAAGGGACAACTGTGTCCATCAATAGGAGCAAGGAGAAGTACAATTGACCAGGACTAGACTATAAATAGCCACACTACTGCCTCCCCTCTCTAGTATTAAGACTAGTGAAATGTGTCTTTTCATTTACAGTATTGCTTAGTTATGTGTTACAGTATTATTTCTATTAAAATTCAGAGCTCACCTGTCTTTAAAACAGATTATTATCCTCTCTTTTGTAAGGCATTCCAGAGTAGTTCTTTGTTAGCCTCTAATTAAATATTGAGATGAAAAAATCTCTTCAGTGGGTCATATGATTGAGTGTAGTCTGGCCCAGGAGTGGGAAGGTGAACGGAAAGGCTCTGGAGCAACAAACCGCCCTTGCTGTCTCTGCCTGGCCGGTTCCCCTCTTCCCACTGGGATTCTCTGCCTCTAACCCTATTACAGGGGCTGAGTCACTGGCTTACTGGGGCTCTCTCATGCTGTCCCTGGAAGGGGTGCGTCACCTGAGTGGGTTGATTCACTGATGTGGTCATCCTGTCTGGGTTGGCGCCCCCCCTTGTGTTGTGCCATGGCGGAGATCTTTGTGGGCTATACTCAGCCTTGTCTCAGGATGGTAAGTTGATGGTTGAAGATATCCCTCTAGTGGTGTGGGGGCTGTGCTTTGGCAAAGTGGGTGGGGTTATATCCTTCCTGTTTGGCCCTGTCTGGGGTGTCCTCGGATGGGGCCACAGTGTCTCCTGACCCCTCCTGTCTCAGCCTCCAGTATTTATGCTGCAGTAGTTAATGTGTCGGGGGGCTAGGGTCAGTTTGTTATATCTGGAGTACCTCTCCTGTCCTATTCGGTGTCCTGTGTGAATCTAAGTGTGCGTTCTCTAATTCTCTCTTTCTCTCTCTCTCTCTCTCTCTCGGAGGACCTGAGCCCTAGGACCATGCCCCAGGACTACCTGACATGATGACTCCTTGCTGTCCCCAGTCCACCTGGCCGTGCTGCTGCTCCAGTTTCAACTGACCTGAGCCCTAGGACCATGCCCCAGGACTACCTGACATGATGACTCCTTGCTGTCCCCAGTCCACCTGACTGTGCTGCTGCTCCAGTTTCAACTGTTCTGCCTTATTATTATACGACCATGCTGGTAATTTATGAACATTTGAACATCTTGGCCATGTTCTGTTATAATCTCCACCCGGCACAGCCAGAAGAGGACTGGCCACCCCACATAGCCTGGTTCCTCTCTAGGTTTCTTCCTAGGTTTTGGCCTTTCTAGGGAGTTTTTCCTAGCCACCGTGCTTCTACACCTGCATTGCTTGCTGTTTGGGGTTTTAGGCTGGGTTTCTGTACAGCACTTTGAGATATCAGCTGATGTACGAAGGGCTATATAAATAAATTTGATTTGATTTGATTTGAAAAACAAGTGTTTTTTTGAGCCTGTGTTTGAAATAGATCCCATTTAAGATAGTTGCATAGATCTGTCAGACCTAAGCCTGTAATGTTGCCACAGGCTCATACAGAATATAGTATACTAAACACACTTCCAACAGGTCAACCCCAAAAAATAATTTGCACTAGGAATGAAGGAAACGGTGCCCTCAAATGGTCAAACCATGTAGTTATTTTATGCAAAAGTAACTGCTACATTCCAACACAATACTGTATGACATAATAGGTCTACACAAATACAGTGATATTTAAACTTGTTTGAGGAATTTTTATAATTCAAACGATTAATGCTGTACACTCTTACGCCTAATACAATCTCGTATGTCGAGGTACAGTTTTACCATTACAAACTCTTAACAAAACTGTGTCTGAACATTTTTACATAAACAGTCAAGACCATAACAAAAACGTATAAATCCCCATAGAAATCATCCTCACACTTGTGTACAGTAGTGTGCTGTGGACTTCTAAACCGTTTAGATGCTAGTTAGAACACGTCAACATAAAAAAAAGGCAAGAGCACAAAAATAAAACATGACCCTGTTTCTAACATCGAGAAACCCCTCATGTTACCCAATCAACACAGTCCTTTATCAAACCGCACCTTTCTGTTTCTCAACCTCAACGGACTCACACGCTGGAGAATCCTGCAGTTCTTTACGGCTTACCCTTCCTGGGTTTTGGGTGGCCTCTCCACTACAAAAAAACAGTGCCATGGCTCTGCAAAGAACACATAGTGCCTTCAGAAAGTATTCATACCCCTTGACTTATTCCAATTTACTTTGTGTTACAGCCTGAATTCAAAATGGATTAAATATACACTACCGTTCAAAAATTTTTTTGTCCATTAAAATAACGTCAAATTGATCAGAAATACAGTGTGGACATTGTTAATGTTGTAAATGACTATTGTAGCTGGAAACAACAGATTTTTGATGGAATATCTACATAGGTGTACAGAGGCCCATTATCAGTAACCATCACTCCTGTGTTACAATGGCAGGTTGTGTTAGCTAATCTAAGTTAATTACAAAACCCTTCTGTAATTATGTTAGCACAGCTGAAAACTGTTGTTCTGATTAAAGATGCAATAAAACTGGCCTTCTTTAGACTAGTTGAGTATCTGGAGCATCAGCATTTGTGGGTTTGACTACAGGCTCAAAAGGGCCAGAAACAAATTTGTTCTGAAACTCGTCAGTCCTTTCTTGTTCTGAGAAACAAAGGCTATACCATGCGAGAAATTGCCAAGAAACTGAAGATCTCGTACAACGCTGTGTACTACTCCCTTCACAGAACAGCGCAAACTGACTTTAACCAGAATAGAAAGAGGAGTGGGAGGCCCCGGTGCACAACTGAGCAAGAGGACTGGGTGTATTGATACACCATCCAAAGTGTAATTAATAACCAGCTCAAAAGGGATATTCAATTTATGATTTTTTAAAATCTAAATTTAATCCAGTTTGAATTCAGGCTGTAACAACAAAATGTGGAACAAGTCAAGAGGTGTGAATACTTTCTGAAGGCACTGTAAATATAATTTTAGACAAAGCAGCAGCATATAATGATACTTGTCAATAAAGGTGTGTGTGCACGGTTTGACCTGAAGTTGTACAATGTTACCTCCCTCTCAGGGGTCCTCTGGAAAACAACAGCCAGAGTGATACAGTTACAATGCAGAGGAAGAGGAGGAGTATGGGGAGGAAAACCCACAAGGCTACTGGTACAATGGAGCGCTGATCAACTGCAAATAGGAAAAACAGAACCTTCACTTTCCAACAATCTACCTTTTCTTAAATATTATAAGTAAAAATAATGGAACATAACTTTGTGTTGAAAACAGAGCTGGAGATATATACTAAGTGAACAAAACATTAGGAACACCTACTTTTTCCATGACAGACTAACCAGGTGAAAGCTATGATCCCTTATTGATGTCACTTAAATCAGTGTAGATGAAGGAAAGGAGACAGGTTAAAGATGGATTTTTAAGCCTTGAGACAATTGGGACATGGATTGTGCATGTCTGCCATTCAGAGGGTGAATGGGCAACACAAAATACCTTTAAAAACGGAATACGGTAGTAGGTGCCAGGCGCACCGGTTTTAGTGTCAAGAACTGCAACGTTGCTGGGTTGTTCACGCTCAACAGTTTCCCATGTACGCTAAGAATGGTCCACCACCCAAAGGACATCCAGACAACTTGACACAACTGTGGGAAGCATTGGAGTCAACATGGGCCAGCATCCGCGTGGAACGCTTTCGACACCTTGTAGAGTCCATGCCCCGACGAAATGAGGCTGTTCTGAGTGCAAAAGGGGCTGCAACTCAATATTAGGGAGGTGGTGTTCCTAATGTTTTGTACAGTCAGTGTATGTTCAAGTTCTGCAGAATGTATGCTTCAAATAAATGAATTAAATGTCAAGACGGCTAAGTTACACACGCCATTACCTTTATGCACATATAGGAAACCAGATGCTGCTCCGTATGGGTTGGACACCTCACAGCTGTACAGACCACTAAAGTCAGGGCCCACCTTCACTAACTCCAACAAGCCCCCAGTCTCATTGAGGTTTGATCTATTCAGTCTAAGACAAGTGTAGACGCATAGCAAAACATAGATGTAGACACTGATCCTTAGAAAATGGGTTGGGGGAAATGAAATATGGTGAAAAACTGACCTCTTCCATGTGAACTCTGATGGAGGGGGGTTGGCATCTACTAAACACTGAAATGCCGGTGCCTGGGGTGGCTTCTCATGAATGATGATTTTGACCGAATTTGGAGGATCTATAGAATAGGCATAAAGTTGTACATTATTTATGTGCTGTTACTGTTGTGTCTAATATGGAGTAGAAACACTGCGGCTGTTGTCTTTGAGAATACTCACAGTGTATATCTATCTCGTAGGGAACGACCTTCTGCTGGCTCAGAGTGGTGTGGTTCACCAGGCACTGAACCTCCTGTTGGTGCATGACTCTGGAGGGCTCTCCCTTCAGGTGGACCCTCACCGTGGCAGTGTCATCTGGGTTCAGTGTAGTGTTGGTTGAGGTTGTCAGACTCCGTGGTTGTCTTGCACTGGCCGTGCTCCACCGTACATCTGCAGGGGGCTTGGCGTTAGCTGCTGTGCATGTGGCCAAGATGCTCTCCTGCCCCTCAGCAACCACGGGTGGAGTATCCACAGCAACCGAAATCACAGGAGGAACTATTGGGGAAAAAACACAATAAACACATTGACTTAATATGAATGTCTTTATATACACTTTAAAACCTAACCCTTGGATAGCAAGTAAAGGAGCACCGCTAACATAATTGTATCAAACGATTCATTACATTGGGGAAATACATGATAAATAACCTCTTACTTTGGACATTGAGGTGGATCTCTGCCTTGTATGGCCCACTGGGGAACACAGTGAAGATGCAGGTGTAGACGCCCTCATCAGTCAGGGACACATCCCCCAGTCGGATAGAGCCCACCAGCGCAGTGGTGTTCCCAATGAAGCCCACCCTGTCCCCCCGCCCCTTGACATGTGATGGACCCTGGCTAGGGGTGATGAGGAAGAAGTTGTGGTTGGCACGGTAACCCCTGGTACTCTTCTGCCATGAGATCTGGATGAGCTCCTCGTTTGTCTCCATGAGCTCACAGGTCAAGTCTGCGTGTTGTCCCTGAGTCACTGTTGGGCGGCCATTGTAAGAGATGACTCTGATACCTAAAGGAATATTAGCAGGATGCATAAGAGAGCAAATTCTCAGACTCTTCTTGATATTGTGGAGAACAAATGTTATGGGTTTGCTTTGCATCGCTCCTACACTCACCAACTCCAGTCTCAGTCAGCATGAGACAGAGGTCCACCAGAACCCAGAAATATGTTTGATTTTTCATTGGTATGCGATCTTGTGTATGACAACTTCAAGTAAACTTTCTAACCTGGGGGGAGGGGGACACACAGTTTAGACCTATGCATAAGCACAATTAGAATGAAACGAGCCTGAGATGTAGACCAAGAGGCAAGATCACAACACCAGCAACCTAAAACATGGGTCCAGAGGCAGAATGGGACAAGAAACCACAACGACACATTTTTCTCCCTTGAAGGCCCCGTTATTATCTAAATACTAAGAATGATAACATGCTGACTAACACTTCAATGTTAAACTGATTGTGGCAATAGGCCGAGTTTATCATTAGTCATGTAAACACATTACTCTGATTATCTTAACTCAGCAAATCATAATTGAAGTAAGCACACGACTAGATTAATGAGCAATCTTTCGAATTACTCGGACATGTAAACACCTTCAAATCGGAGTTCCAGCAGTGTATTGGATCTGCACATGGCAGCACCAGCAGCACCAGCAAACCTCTTTTGCGCGAGTGAAGTCAGTTCTGAAAAACTTAATGCATCGTAGAAATTGTTTTCATATTCAAACTTTATGTCCAAACTCAGAATGAAATAACCTTCCCAAAAAGAACATGGTCGCTGTGATAGAATCTTTATGTTGATTGCAGATGATTTTCAGCATTTATCAAAGTCCCACCAGGTCGCCCGATTTCAGATGTGTCCATGTAAACAGGATTATTGGGGAAATCGTTCTTCTTGCAAAGCATGTCAACATTTTAATCAAACAAATATATTAATCTGCACACACAAACAAGTTCGCGAGGCCTACTGGGCTACAAATGGGGTGGGTAGGTTGACCTCAGGTCTCCCCACAGGAAGCCTGAGGTATGGGGAGCGGGGGAATCTATCAAACAGCACACCTCTAACTTTGTACAGTACTAATGCAATTAGAAGAAGATTATGCATGTAATGAAATAGGCTAACAAACATAAGTATTATACTAGCCTATGTTGCTTGCTATGCTATTACACGTAGGGCAACAATATTCAGTTTTCTGTCCAACTAGCTTACATAACATTGGATATCATTTCATACAGGTTCATCATGATAATGTGTGTAGCCTGCAGCAAAACGATTACAACCTAACTAGCACATTATTGATTTGGTTAACGTTCATTGGGGTGACATCATAAAGGTTTTCTGTGATTGTATTGACTCAGTCCTGAGCTCAGTAAGGAGAATTTACAATGTTGTAGGATAACTTAAAAGACATCTATATTAGGCTGATATTTTGTATCTTTTGTGATATATTGAGTCTTTTGGAGTGTCTTATGCCTAGAATTAGCCAAGGAGGTCATATGATTTATTTGGTTCTTATTCTGAAGGTTTGATAAATTGTGCATAATGACATGTATATTTAATTGTGCAACAAATGTATTTCGGGTGTCAGACTCATATATTGTATTTCAATGCATGTTCAGGGGCACTTCTGAAATATTTTGGAGCACCCTCTGGCACTGGCCAGGATGAGGAGCCATCAACCTCCTCAGCCACACAGGTGTCGTCGCAAATGTTGTCTGAGCCTGAGGATGAAGACCCATTTGCTTCCACTTCTCCCCAGCAGGATTCTTCAGGTGTGTTTGTGAGCACATGTGTGTGTGTGTGTGTGTGGGTACACGCACATGTGTTTATGTGTGCATCCCTGCATAACAAAAACAACATAAATCATTTCCCTTTTGCAAAGATTTAAGTTTCCATATTGTAGGTAACAATGATGATTTTATTATTACTGGGTGTGTATGTCAGATGTTCCACCACTAGAAATGCTGTGAATCACATGTGTAAACTAATGCCCATGTGCTCTCCATCAGAAATGCCTGTAGCAGCATCCCCACCAAGTCCTGCTACTGAGGATGAACCACTGTCTACAGGCCCTGCTGCTGAGGTTGAACCACTGTCTACAGACCCTGCTGCTGAGGTTGAACCACTGTCTACAGGCCCTGCTGCTGAGGTTGAACCACTGTCTACAGACCCTGCTGCTGAGGTTGAACCACTGTCTACAGACCCTGCTGCTGAGGATGAACCACTGTCTACAGGCCCTGCTGCTGAGGTTGAACCACTGTCTACAGACCCTGCTGCTGAGGTTGAACCCACTGTCTACAGACCCTGCTGCTGAGGATGAACCACTGTCTACAGGCCCTGCTGCTGAGGTTGAACCACTGTCTACAGACCCTGCTGCTGAGGTTGAACCACTGTCTACAGACCCTGCTGCTGAGGTTGACCCTGCTGCTGCTGAGGTTGAACCACTGTCTACAGACCCTGCTGCTGAGGATGAACCACTGGACCCTGCTGCTGAGGACCACTGTCTACAGACCCTGCTGCTGAGGATGAACCACTGTCTACAGACCCTGCTGAGGTTGAACCACTGTCTACAGACCCTGCTGCTGAGGATGAACCACTGTCTACAGACCCTGCTGCTGAGGATGAACCAGACCCTGCTGCTGAGGATGAACCACTGTCTACAGACCCTGCTGCTGCTGAGGTTGAACCACTGTCTGAGGATGAACCACTGTCTACAGACCCTGCTGAGGTTGAACCACTGTCTACAGACCCTGCTGCTGAGGTTGAACCACTGTCTACAGACCCTGCTGCTGAGGTTGAACCACTGTCTACAGACCCTGCTGCTGAGGATGAACCACTGTCTACCCCTGCTGCTGAGGATGAACCACTGTCTACAGGCCCTGCTGCTGAGGTTGAACCACTGTCTACAGACCCTGCTGCTGAGGTTGAACCACTGTCTACTAGACCCTGCTGCTGAGGTTGAACCACTGTCTACAGACCCTGCTGCTGAGGATGAACCACTGTCTACAGGCCCTGCTGCTGAGGTTGAACCACCACTGTCTACAGACCCTGCTGCTGAGGATGAACCACTGTCTACAGACCCTGCTGCTGAGGATGAACCACTGTCTACAGACCCTGCTGCTGAGGTTGAACCACTGTCTACAGACCCTGCTGAACCACTGTCTACAGACCCTGCTGCTGAGGTTGAACCACTGTCTACAGACCCTGCTGCTGAGGTTGAACCACTGTCTGACAGGCCCTGCTGCTGAGGTTGAACCACTGTCTACAGGCCCTGCTGCTGAGGTTGAACCACTGTCTACAGGCCCTGCTGCTGAGGTTGAACCACTGTCTACAGGCCCTGCTGCTGAGGTTGAACCACTGTCTACAGGCACTGCTGCTGAGGTTGAACCACTGTCTACAGGCCCTGCTGCTGAGGTTGAACCACTGTCTACAGGCCCTGCTGCTGAGGTTGAACCACTGTCTACAGGCCCTGCTGCTGAGGTTGAACCACTGTCTACAGGCACTGCTGCTGAGGTTGAACCACTGTCTACAGGCCCTGCTGCTGAGGTTGAACCACTGTCTACAGGCCCTGCTGCTGAGGTTGAACCACTGTCTACAGAGGTTGAACCACTGTCTACAGGCCCTGCTGCTGAGGTTGAACCACTGTCTACAGGCCCTGCTGCTGAGGTTGAACCACTGTCTACAGGCCCTGCTGCTGAGGAACCACTGAACCACTGTCTACAGGCCCTGCTGCTGAGGATGAACCACTGTGCTGAGGATGAACCAGTCTACAGGCCCTGCTGCTGAGGATGAACCACTGTCTACAGACCCTGCTGCTGAGGATGAACCACTGTCTACTAGACCCTGCTGCTGAGGTTGAACCACTGTGTACAGATCCTGCTGCTGAGGTTGAACCACTGTCTACAGACCCTGCTGCTGAGGTTGAACCACTGTATACAGACCCTGCTGCTGAGGTTGAACCACTGTCTACAGACCCTGATGACTGGCCTTCAGTTCTGACTGACAGAATTCAGACACAACTAGTTTGCAGAGGACCAAGTGAGGTAACACCTAACTTTGTTTTCCCAAGGAATGAGAGTGATAGAAGAAGTTGCCACCACCAGTATTTCAGGAAGACCTTGGTGAGTGGTGAAAAAAAAATCCCTAGAAATTGGTTGATGTATTCTGAAAGAAACAACAGCCTCTTCTGCTGCAATCTCTTTTCTAAGAATAGAATATATTTAGCAAACTCAGGACTAACAGACTGGAAACATGCAAGTTATTTGCTGACTTCACACGACAGTAGTCCAGAACACCAAAATTGCATGAAAACATGGAAAGAACTGGCAACGAGGATTAAAAAGGGGGAAACAATTGATAAGCATGATATGGCACTTATGGAGGCTGAGAGGATAAGATGGAGAGAGGTGTTGACACATCTGACTGCTATTGTGCAGTCTCTGGCAGTTAGAAATCTGGCACTATGGGGATACACAGAAACACTGTACTCTCCATCAAATGGACATTTCCTCAAAGAGGTTGAACTGATGGCACAATTTGATGCAGTCATGAAAGAGCACCTTAACCGTGTCCAAAAAGGGACCTGGAGTCACACCACCAGCTAGCTACCTTGGCCACCAAATACAGAATGAACTCATTGATTTGTTGAGCAGCAAGGTCATTTCAATAATGGTGAGAGACATCAAGCTGGCAAAATTATTCTCTATCATTCTAGATTGCACCTCAGATGTCAGCCACACAGTTGTCAGTTGTGATTAGCATTGTGTCACTGAAGGAGGAGCCCCACATAAAGGAACATTTTATGGGGTTTTGAGGCAGAGGAGTCCAGGGCCAATATTTGCTTGAGCTGCTGATATTTATACCTGAAAGGGAGCTCTCAGAAATGTACCCTAATTTGTGGACTGCTCTCAGAATGTGTCTCACTCTTCCAGTGACCGTAGCTGAAGCAGAGAGGAGCTGTTCAAAGCTGAAGCTCATCAAATCCTACCTGAGGGCCACCATGTCACAGGAACACCTTAGTGGCCTTGCTGTCATCAGTATTAACCATGCAATTGCTGGGCACATTTCTTATGATGTAATTGATGACTTTGCATCAAGGAAGGCAAGAAAGTTCAGGGTTTATGGCAGTTATGCAATTTAGTTTTGTGTTTCTTGTTTGAAGTGCAATAGTGTAATAATCAGGTTCCTTTTTTATAAGTGTGTTATTCTATGTGTATTTGTGTGATATAGGACTTGTGCGTTTTTTGTTAGCAATAGGATAAGAGTGAAATGATTTGATTCTCTTTTTTATTTGTATTTATATACTAAAATTTGTTTCTATTTTTCTTTGTTACTTTTTGAGTCTTATTTCCGTATATATATTTTAATATGTATATAGTTTTCAATGTTATGATTATCTGTGTTGTCCCAAATGTCTGAATAAAAAGGACAGTTAGTGCTGAATGGTTCTTTTTATTTATGTGTTGCACCCGGGGTGCGACGCATCTCCGTCGCGTAGAACTGATCGAGCTGTTGATTGTGGCCTGTGGAATGTGTTCCCAATCCTCTTCAATGGTTGGATATTGGCGGGAACTGGAAAACGCTGTTGTACGCGTCAACCCAGCGCATCTCAAACATTCTCAATGAGTGACATGTCTAGTTAGTATACAGGCCATGGAAGAACTGGGTAATGTTCAGCTTCCAGGAATCGTGTACAGATCCTTGCGACATGGGGCCTATTACCTACTGTTCATTTGAATCATATCTTTATATTTAACGTTGCCTGTTTGTATCAGTTGCAAAAACATTGGCAACTCTGTATTTGTAGACAAATGTGTTTAAGTTATCGGCGGTCACGGAGAGAGAAATAAGGTAATTATATTTTTAGGCCGAAAAAGCGTCTAAGGATGCACTTAACGTAACTCTTTTCTACATGTGGCCTGTGCCAGGCGTTAGATTACGAGCGTTTTCACGTGCAATTGGTTTTGGGAAACAGCTCGGAGATGTAACGATGCTCCTACAAAGGTTCTAAGGATAAACTCGATCATTTTGGGAAACCCTTCTACGATCCAAACACATAAAAGACACACCCTCTTCCCTCAAATGAACTTCTCATGATGAGTTGACACTTGCAGAGCGAGTGAAGAATGAATGGACCGCCCTTGCAATGAAATGTGCCACAAGTTCGTCCCACGGTTGTTTTCAGTCATCATGGAACCCACCTGGAGCTGTGGTGTGTGTGCTTTATATGCACTACAGTCATTTATGATTGCATTTCATATCTTGGCTAGAAGACGACGCATGCTAGCCATCCGACAATATCAGGTAAATCAAACATTACTATGTACAAGTGTGACGTCAGGGAAAGTTGTATGCGCTAGATAGTTTCAAAAAGCTAACCAAACACTAATGATACGTGTTTGTGCCATCATGTGCATTACTAGCACAATTTTTAAATGATTAACATTCGTTTTTACTTACACTTGTATGTTTACTTCTCCATGTTGATGTGGGTTTTACGTTTTGGCTGATTTAGCGGATGTACAATCATCGCGAACAGGATTGCGGTCCAAACACTTAAGACACACCCTATCCCCTCAGCCCTCAAATTAAGAAGACACTTCGAGATGATTGTGTTTTCAGCCACCTGTAGTTTGTTAGCGGACGTACAATCGTAGCGAATAGAATTATGGAGTTTTAGGATCCAGCTTGAAGATAATTGTACGCTCGCAAAGGCGACTAAAAACGAGAGCTGCGGGGCTTACGTTGCAAACGTGCCATGATTGGCTAATCATTTGGACAACTGGCGATTCCCCCAATGGCATAAGGCGAGGATAAATTGGAAACCAAAGAGTTCATCCACAGTTGCTTTGTTTCGTCCTCCGAAAAACGTGTTCGTACAGTGACCTCTTCTGGACAGAAATATTGCAGTCATATTTATTTATTTAATTTAAAAAAAATCACAGACCATGTTTAATTCAGTCATAATGTAAACTATTTGGGCCATGAATTACATTTTGACAACATTTAAATCATCCATGGTTCAAATCATTTACATTATGACAATTTATTAAACATGTCAAATAAAAATAATTTGCTTAAGTTTCCAAAATACGTGATACATTTTGTTGCTACAAAATAAAAATGAATTGTGCACAAGTTTCAAAACATATTATCGGCTCTTCCTCTCTGCCTGCAATTGTCGTAAATGCATTGCAAAGCCATAAACTGTCGTGCTACTACTGCCCCTGATTTTCGGTGTTGAAACCCCCGTTCGGTCTTTTCGTACGGCACTAAAGCTGAAGAGGGTATGTTCCCCCTTGAGCCCAGCTACAAATGCAAAAATATGATCTATTAATTATTTTTGAAGGTACTCATTGTGATTAATTGTTTCAGAAACATGCCGGCCAAAGGTCCTCTGCAATCGGTCCAGGTTTTCGGACGCAAAGTGAGTAAACTATCTGACTTTATTCCACGTGTGTTGAGCCAAAGAACTAACGCTATCCGGCTAGGTGACGTTAGCCAGACAGGCCAGAAATGTGTATTTGTCCCCCCAAAAAGTATCCATTACATTTGGAAATATAAGTGACCGTCGATTTGACAACTTTATTGTTAAACGTCCACATGTGCCTTGATTGCAGCCAGTGGCATATTGATATGAATGGCTACAAATGTTGCGGCCTGCTAGCTACGTCAACCAATTAGCTAATTTTATGCCGGAAAGCATGTTGTCCAGCTACATCAACGCCAATTGTTTGGTGTAGTGAGGTAAAAAAAAAAAAAAAAAAAAAAAAAAACGTTAATTCGCTGATTTATTATGCCACAACACTGCATTTGTTACATAATTTTTAAACTAATCATTGTACTGTAGCTAGCGAGTTGCCATGACTTGGTCCACTCATCCCTCATGATGTACCTCAGTGTTTGGTTAAGACATTGGCTGGCTAAGTAGTGTTGATTATAATAATAGTGTTGATCAGCAATCACCTGAATAGCATTTGTGTGTGTGTGGGGGGGGTAAACGTAGCAAAGAAATGTTTAACGTTATGGACCGTCTGTTTAGCCACCCATGCTTCCTAGAAAAGTGCACATGTAATTAGCTAAAACCAAGCAAATGGAAGTGAACATTACAGTATCTCTTTGCAGAAAACAGCCACCGCTGTTGCTCACTGCAAGAGGGGGAATGGCCTCATCAAGGTGAACGGCAGACCCCTGGAGATGATTGAGCCAGCCACTCTCCAGTACAAGGTGAGTCCTTAAAGACAGATTGCAATTTACTGTTGTCCAAAATAAGGGATTTATTTTTTGTTGTTTTGAACAGGGGAGAGTAGTGCGTTACATTTGCTCTTCTGCTCATATCTTCCTTACAAATAAGGGCTTGATTTGATATTACCCTAATAAAGTGTAGAAATGTTTGTAAAGGTATGGTGTAGTTATTATTATGCTTTGGCTACTGTGGGCTTATGATATGAAGGGCGCGCCAACTGACTCCGACAGGTGAACTTGATGCGAGGAACACTGTCGGGCGTACCAGAGTTACACCTATAATTGAATAATTATTTTAAAAATATTCTGATTTGAAAATTAACGAATAAGCTTTTGCATCTATCTGTAGATGAAGTAGCCTTCTTTCATAAAGAAATGCGTGCCAGTGTCGTAGCACGCCACCGGCATATCTATCTCTCGGATTAGTCCTATATGACACCTAAGCCTATAGACCTATGCGTGTAATGCCCTGATACATTTTAGTGCTCAAATCTGACAACTGAACTGCGAAAGTAACCTTAAAACGTTACCAAAAAAAATAGGGTGTGAAGTTTTGCGTATGCTACACATTAAAGCACAAGGAATTGGTGTTTTTGTCATTTGTAGGCCGTTTTCTCATTTGGCCAATATCCCTGGTTTATTGAAGGCGCTGGCCGTGCCAGGTCAGATCTGAATGCATTTGGATGTCAGGCAAATTAAAATCTTCCCTGGTATGTTGTCCGGCTACACATTTTCCTAACGGAAACTCTGAAATGGCATATTGTTTTTATTACAATTTTAGAATATTCACATAGGTTGGATGGAAACATAGCTAGTGCGCTAGTCCAGTGTCACTTTGATTATGCCTGCACATCAATAAGCTGCCAAACAAGCATTGTACTTAAACCTCCCCCATACTCTTCTGGATGTTAAGCATTTTGTCCTACATGGTGGGGAGGGATGTTTCTTCTATTTGCCGAGATTGGCAGTCTTTATTGGGGTGTTGAAAGTTAACCATGATATTGGCGTGCCCAAAGTCTGTATGCTTTGTATATTGGTTGTGGTGCATTGGCACAGAAACCTGTTGGTAGAAAATGTGTAGCAGATACAGTGCCTTTGGAAAGTATTCAGATCCCTTTGTTACTTTAGACTTATTCTATAAATGGTTGAATTGTTTTTTTTCCCCTCAATCTACACACTACGGCATAATGACAAAGCAAAAACAGTTTGTTTTTAGAAATGGTTGGTAATTTATAAAATGGTAAATTACACTTACATAAATATTCAGACCCTTTATTCAGTCATTTGTTGAAGCACCTTTGGCAGCATTGAGTTGGGTATGACGCTACAAGCTTGGCACACCTGTATTTGGAGTTTCTTCCATTCTCTGCAGATCCTCTCAAGCTCTGTCAGGTTAGATGGGGAGTGTTGCTGCACAGCTATATTCGGGTCTCTACAGAGATTATCAATCGGGTTCAAGTCCGGACTCTATCTGGGCCACTCAAAGACATTCAGAGACTTGTCCCAAAGCCACTCCTGTGTTCTCTTGGCTGTGTGCTTAGGGTTGTTGTCCTGTTGGAAGGTGAACCTTCGCTCCCGTCTGAGGTCCTCAGCCATCTTTGCCTCGAACCTGACTAGTCTCTCAGTCCCTGCCGCTGAAAAACATCCCCACGGCATAATGCTGCCACCACCATGCTTCGCCATAGGGATGGTGCCAGGTTTCCTCCAGATGTTAAGCTTTGCATTCAGGCCAAAGAGTTTTATCTTGGTTTCATCAGACCAGAGAATCTTTCTCGTGGTCTGTCTTCAGGTGCCCTTTTTGCAAACTCCCAAGCGGGCTGTCAGTGTGAAGTGGCTTCCTTCTTGCCACTTTACCATAAAGGCCTGATTGGTGGAGCGATGCAGAAATGGTTGTCCTTCTGGATTGTTCTCCGATCTCCACAGAGGAACTTTAGATCTGTCAGTGACTATTGGGTTCTTGGTCACCTCCCTAATCAAGGCCCTTCCCCCTGACTGCTCAGTTTGGCTGGGCGGCCAGCTCTAGAAAGTCTGGGTGGTTCCAAACATCTTCCATTTAATGATGGAGGCCACTGTGTTCTTTGCTATCTTCAATGCTGAAGAAATTTGCTTTGTCATTGTGGGATCGTGTCTAGATTGCTGAGAATTTTAATCCGTTTTAGAATAAGGCTTTAACAACCATGTGGAAAAGGTCAAGGGGTCTGAATACTTTCCGAAGGCAATGTATTTTAGCTAATTATAAATATGGCTTCAAAATGGTACATCTGATTGTCTGTAGTTGGCTCTGATAGTAGTGTCATGAAACAGGCAGGGAGGGTGAGCTTGTCGGTGAACCCCCAAACTTCTGGCATCGGCTGTGCCACAAAAGCATGGTGAAGTGGCAGTTAATATCCACGTTTATAAACGGGGTTGCTATTTTTTATTTGTTGTGAACATTGAGTTAAATTCTGAGGCGGTTCCATTTATTTGACTGTACAAGTGGATGGTCATGTGAGGAAAAACATTTTGTTGAGGAGGGTTGTGCATTTTGACACCTTGGGTTGGACCAGCCCCCCTCTGGTAAATTCCAATCTGTCCCCTGGGAAACAGTCGCTAACTATTTCATGCATGTGCAACGTGGCTTCTTACATAGCTGCTGTTGGTTTACTCAGCCCAAATTCAACATGGGTCTTCATTCAGCTAAATGTCTGGTTGTGTCCAGACATTTAGCTGAATGTGTCTGCAGGATGTATAGACATTGTGTGCGTCCTTGACAAAGTTCCTCTCTGTTGTAGCTTCTGGAGCCAGTGCTGCTGCTGGGCAAGGAGCGCTTTGCTGGAGTTGACATCCGAGTCCGAGTGAAGGGTGGTGGACATGTCGCACAGATCTACGGTGACTTGTTTTTACAGCTGGAAGCTGCTCTACTTAGACAGATCATCTCAGTAGAAACTGATGTGTTGATTTGAAATAACTGTACTTGACTGAATATGGCTGTTTGTCTTACGCTGTGCCGTCTTCTCCTTGCAGCTATCCGTCAGTCCATCTCCAAAGCCCTGGTCGCATACTACCAGAAATGTAAGTGTCAATAATTTTACTGTAAAATCAAATGCAGTATCTTGTTTTCAATGGAATATTGCCTCTGCTGATAAATTAAGTGTTACTTTGGACACATTTTTGCAGGAAGCAATATTGCTATGTTGGGTGTCTCTTTTTTGGATGATGGTGGGTGCATGATTGCTGTGTTTCCATTTGGTCAAGAAAATGGTTCACAATAACTAATCTGACATGTTTCTTTCTCTCCAGATGTGGATGAGGCCTCCAAGAAGGAGATCAAGGACATCTTGATCCAGTACGACAGGACCCTGCTGGTTGCCGACCCTCGTCGCTGCGAGTCCAAGAAGTTCGGTGGACCAGGAGCCCGTGCCCGCTACCAGAAGTCTTACCGTTAACCTCTCTGTACATTTTCATGTAATAAAGTTGAGGAAGAAAATATTTCTGGCATGTTTCTTTCAACTTACTTGATGAAAATGTTAATTAATGACCATCAAGCACTACTTTGGGAAGTGTTTTAAAGTAGACTGCGATAGGACGTAGATGCAGAAAGTAAACTGCATATGGGGTAAATTTCCACAACTAAAGAGTGAAGCATGAGGCTTCTCAGCTGTTTTGGTCCCGTGGCAACCACACTGAACGACATGAAGCGAACCTGTGCAGATGGTGACCTATAAGTGCTATCTCGCTCAATATCTGCGGTGCTGCTCGTGGCAATGCCATTTTCAGTCTACCTTTTAATACTTAAGCGCTATCCTGAGTTTCACCCTAATACGTTCAATTAATGGCTAGACTAGACCTGGGTTTTAAAACGAATAAGCATTATAACAGGTGTATGTTATGCTTGCTTTACATCTTTGCAGAGCACTATTCAGATAATAATTTGGCTTTACAGCCCTAGATTGTTGCTCCTCATGGAGTACCTGAGCTGTATTTGCTTTAGCTACAACTGTTATTAAATGGCTTTTCAGAACTACAGCCACCAAATAAACCCAAAGAATGAACTTCAGCATCACCAGTAGTCTCTTCCCACATCTGCCATGGGGCACCATGAGCATCACTATGCAAGTGTCTTCCTGTCATCACAAATAAATACTTAGTGGCCCATGAGTGATCCTTTCAGTTTAGGGCCATTTCACATCTGTTTATACATTGTGTATTTCAGTGAAGTCTTGGAATTCTCACTCCAAAATAATACTAATTTTTAATGAATTTTAGTGGAATTGTGCCTTTCAATGTCAAAGAGCATTATACCGGTGAAAACCATGTGTTCGGCTGTTGCCAAAGCAAAGTGGACATATACTGAACACATGTAAAGTGTTGGTTTCATGAGCTTAAATAAGATCCTAGAAATGTTCAGTGCACAAATTTGTTTACATTCCTGTTAGTGAGCATTTCTCCTTTGCCAAGATAATCCATCCACTTGACAGGTGTGGCATATCAACAAATGGATTAAACAGCAATCAAATGTATTTATAAAAAGCCCTAATTACATCAGCTGATGTCACAAAGTGCTGGACAGAAACCCAGCCTAAAACCCTAAACAGCAAGCAATGCAGGTGTAGAAGCACGGTGGCTAGGAAAAACTCCCTAGAAAGGCCAGGACCTAGAGAGGAACCAGGCTATGAGGGGTGGCCAGTCCTGTTCTGGCCGTGCCGGAATGATCATTACACAGGTGCATCTTGTGCTGGGGACGAAAGGCCACTATAAAATGCACAGTTTTGTCACAAGACAATGCTACATATGTCTCAAGTTTTGAGGGAGCGTGCAATTGGCATGCTGACTGCAGGAATGTCCACCAGGACTATTGCTAGAGAATTGAATGTTAATTTATCTACTATAAACTGCCTCCAATGACGTTTTAGAGAGTTTGGCACTATGTCCAACTGGCCTCAACCACAGACCACTTCCTGCTTCTTCACCTGCGGGATCGTCTTAAGAGCAGCCACCGGGACAGCTGATAAAACAGGTGTGTTTCTGACTAATAAAGCCCTTTTGTGGGTGGGACTATGTGCACCCTGCCTAGTCATGTGATATCCATAGATTAGGGCCTAATGAATTTATTTAAACTGACTGATTTACTTATATGAACTGTAACTCAGTAAACTCGTTGGAATTGTTGCATGTTGTGTTTATATTTTTGTTCAGTGTACTTTTATTGTAAACGCCTATAGTAGGCTCCCGAGTGGCACAGCGGTCTAAGTCACTGTATCTCAGTGTTAGAGGCATCACTACAGACCCTGGTTTGATTCCAGGCTGAATCATAACCGGCCGTAATTGGGAGTCCCGTAGGGCGGCGTACAATTGGCCCAGCGTCGTCCGGACGTCATTGTAAATAGGAATTTGTTCGTAACTGACTTGCCAATTTAAATACTTTTATTTTGAATGGACTAGGTTGTCTTGTCCTTTGTTCAGTGCTCAGTCTGTTATTCATTCTAGGACTAGGTGGAGGAGAGAAGAAAAACGTCCTACCTCCAGTTATATTAATGTCCTCTCTCCTGTTTGCAACATGTTTCTAGATTTGATACTAGTTGTACTTGTGGAATGGATTGGACAGATGCAGATTTCTTGATACCTAACCTCAATTTCTCGGATTTCAGCTGCTCCCTTTTCACCAGCAGAGAGTGCTGTGTGACAAAGTACAAATCCAATGGTACAAACGCGTTTACAGCTCAAATCCGAGGCAAAGCTTTGCCTGTTCCACACAGCACAAGGTTCTTCTGTTCATTAAACTCAATTTCTCTGATCATCTATTCACTCACAACTTGCTTTCCTCAGCATGAGGCCCTCGCGGGGAAACTGTCAGCTATCCATAAGGAGTTTTGGTGATGGAAAAATGTATCAACCAATAGATCAGAGTATTGCTGCTCCTAAAATTCAGTTCAATTTGATACAATCTCTACTATGGTCAACAGATAGACAGACATGGGTTGACCATGGAGTTCTCTGTCTGGTGATGAACAAAGACCACAAACATTGTGCCTGTGCAGATAAAAAATAATCGCTTTTGGAAGGAGCAGCGTACTGCATGTGTGATTTTTTGATTCCTGTGCCCAGGGTGTCATTGGGGCCTTCTGGTTTTGTTCATTAACACATTTGCAGGAGAAGCTGTAACATCTGTGGCTGGTTGACCTTGAAGCACAACAGAGCAAAAGGTCTCATTTTTCCTCATTTAAAAATAGTTGGTAAACATATACCGAAGGTGTAGGCCTACCTCTCTGTTTTCAGTCCCTGGTTATGATACATCCTGTGCAGTCTTTTTACTGAACTGTAAATTATGTTTGTTCTGCCTCTATCTAAAGTGTGTACCAACCAGTGCAGATGCCCAGGTGAGCAGTGTTGAGCTGAGCCCCAGATGTGCTGTCTCTGTCTAGGCAATGAGCAGGCCTATTTACTGCACTCTAACGATCAACCCAGCAGGGAGGCCCACTGCCACTGTTGTTTACTCTCTGCTCCTGGATCCCTGGCCCTAACCTCTCCTCTACGGCCCTATCTGGCCCTGGTCGTTGACATCAGAACAGAGAGAACCCGCGGTAATATACAGTAGCTGTGAACCTTTTGGGATGGGAATGGGATGCAATGGGAATTTTAGAATATTTACGTTGAGAATTGAAGAATTTGTAATGATATTTAATCATTCAACTTGTTAGGTAAAACCTTTGGCGTGTCCAAATGATGTCATTTATGATGAGGCCTTGTTGAGGTAGTGTGGACCACATGGGGGTACTAAACACTTGTACTCACACTAGTGCACCTGGCTTTCCTCTATTCACACCTCATTCTACCTCCACTAATCACACAAACAATAGAGGTGTTGGTCCAGGATGCATTTTGTCATCACACTAACCGCCCCCCCAAACACACACACACACACACTTGCTCTATCAGTAGCCTACTTTGAAGAGAGAGGATAGTCATTAGCATTTCTCCCCTCTTTCCTTTTCTCACTTCCCCTTTAGGGTTCTTTGCCCTGGGTGAGTAAATAACAATTGATCGAGCAAGGTGTCAGAGAGCCTGGGATAAGAGGACAGTAGCACGCACAAACAGATGCTGGGTTGGCTGGAGAGGAAATGTAGCTTAGCCAAGCGACACGCCACTGTTTGGGCTTGGGAGTGTTAATGAGGGACTGTGCCACGCTCCCTCCTTAGCTCCTGTCGCTCTCTCCCTAGCCCCTATCAGACTGTCGCTGAGGGGGAGGGAGAGAAGTAGCAGGGGGCGGCAGGTATCCCAGCGGTTAAGCGCATTGGGCCAGTAATCGAAAGGCTGCTGGTTCAAATTCCCGAGCTGACTAGGTGAAAAATCCCTTGGGCAAGGCACTTAACCATAATTGCTCCTGTAAGTCACTCTGGATAAATGACTCAAATGTATAAGAGGAGAGGGGGAGGCATTATTCAGCCAGGGTACAACAGCACTGAACACTTATTTACTGGGTGGAACAGACAAAGCAGATGTCCTTTTTAAAATGTTCTGTTAGAGCAGGCTATTGTGATTCGGTAAGCCGTGTCGGATCATACCTGTGTGGAGCTTCCTGAAACAGAGGCATGGAATATGTTCACAGGCATGGAACATTTTCACAATGATTTGCCTTTTTTAGAGCAGAGTAGTTGGCATTTTCTTCTTTTGGCCTTGGCTTTTGTGAAGGAACACACTATTCTGTGCTAAAAAAAATAAGCACTTGGCTGAAAAGGCAGCAACCACCTGTGGTTGAATAGCATTTGCCCCCACAGACCTGCCTGAGCCCTGGCCTCCATCAGGAAAATTGTAGCTCCCTTCATATGGTTCCTTACTCCACTCGCCTTCACCCAGAATCGCCAAACAAATCATTTTTAGTGGGCTTTTGAACAATAGAGCCAGAACAGAATGTTGAGCCGATGATTGATTCATCTTGACTGTTTTGTTCCAGACGAAGAGGCCTGCCCTCCCATTCTCACCCATTCTCACACGTCAGAGTGTTTTTGGGTCTGAAACCAGCCAGAATCAGGCTCGGAGTTATTGACCCTGAGCAATTAGTCACACTTTGGCTCGCCAGCATTGACTCATTCCCAATGTATTTACCCCTAGACTTGAACTAAAGTAGAATTAGTCCCACTGCGCTCACACCGCTCAGCCTTTGTCTCCCATTAACGACCCTCTCTATCGCTCTCTCTCTCTCTCTCAAACACACACACGGCCTGGGCAGTGTCGTGGCACTGAACGTGGCCTTGGAGTGGAGCCCCATGTGAAATGAGACGGGGGTCAGGTTGTGTCCCCAGAGTGCGAGCCCCTGACACCCGACCCAGGCTGAGGGTCACAGGGTGCCCCGTACACCCAGAATCACCCCCATCCCCTGGGCTGGCGGGACAGAGAGGCCTGGACCTGTGATGATCCCCTAAAGCACCAGGGCTGCTCAGGCCCTCTGTAGACATAACATACTGACTGGACTACACTCCACACAGACAGAAGATCCTGCCACCAGCACCACACTAAGACAAGAGCTTTTAGCACAGAGAAACTGGAAAACACTGATCTGAAAGAATTGCTGTTTTTAAACGCAAACATGATGACAGTAGCATGCTCACATAATGATTGAGGATAATGGGAACACATGGGAGAAACTGACATCAAATCATCAGAATGGTATTTAGGGTTAACTGCAGAAAGTCCTCATGGTGTGCTGTTGTGCCTACAGTACTGTATACAGTTTGGTCCCTGCAGGTCCTGAGGCTCTGTGTCTGTCAGGCTCTGGGCAGATAAGGGACATGCTTAATTAAACGCCCTAAAGGCTGTTGAAAGGCACCAGATGATGCCAGCAGGAGAGGACTTGACACCCAAGTGTTCCTCTTTCGCTGAGGTGGTTGTTCAACCAGGAAAGAGGGGGGGCTAGGCGTGACGGGGCCCAGTTACAGCACCATGCCTGCCAGAGTCATCACAGAGCTGGGGATGGAGGGAGGAGGGGTAGGTGGAGGAGGGGGAGAGGAGGTTTGTGGGGTAAAAAGTAATGGCTTATCCAGATACTCTGCCAGCTCCTAGCCTCCCTCTCCCTCTCTCTCGCTCTCTCACATTCCCCCCCCCATCTTCTCTCTCTGCCTTCCCCCTCTCTGTCTCTCTCTCACTCTGGCCTCGGTGTCCATGGCTCCAAGGCTAGAAGAGAGCCCTGCGCCCCAGAGACCAATGGCCCCTCTTCTCCCCTCCTGCATACACACACAGACATACACATTCCTGGAGAAAGGGATGGGAGCGTGACAATCGGGAAACAACGGCTGTTAGTTACAGAAAATGCATTACACTGTGGGCAGGGGGAGAGGAGCGGAGGAGAGGAAGTGCTGGGATTAGGCAGAGTTTGGAGACGGAGAGCGGGCCCATTTTTCCCGTCCAGTAAACTGCTCAGATTTATAAGACCTCTGGGGACGCTGATACCCCATCCTTGTCCCATCAGCTCCGACTGCTCTTGATTTAAAAATAAGCCTAAATCGGCGCATGGCAGTTGTCGGTAGGCCATGTCGAGGTCAGAACTGTCTTTCACAGGAAAAATAAAGAACACTTAAATTCCCATCAGGTTGGAAAGGTGTTTGAATAACAATTGCTTGAAAATGACATTAAAGACCCTCTACTAAAAACCAACTCATCTCTATGCCTCAATATGAGTCAGAAACATTTATTCTGGTGTCAAACTTGACTACAGTGTGTAATAGGATACGTTTAGTGTGTCACATCAAGTAAATTAAGGTTGGTTTTGGATTACAATTATGTTGACAAATCATGCCCCCCTTTACCAAGCTCCACATGCAAATGGCCCCTCTGCCCACTTCGCTTCATTTCATTGAATGGGGTTCCGTTGTTTCATTGCCCCCAACGCGTTGAAAGATCACAGATATTTTAGTCTGAAAAGCCCTATACGGATTGACCATGCAATGAATGCTTCCATCAGGATACACAGCCAACTAGTTTGCATGCCCTTTCCGAAGGACCCTATAATGCGGAATAGGTGGTTGGAGTCCGTTGGTCCCCAGTGGTGGCGAGTATACTGGTAGCTAGACAGCTGGTTGTGTATATTTTGATAATCGTTATCACTATCATCGCTAGCGTTAGCTAGCTGGCTAACGTTAGCCTACCTCAATACAACTCAGATTTGGCTTGGAAACACGATAACATTTCAAAAGACAGCAAATAATTAGTAGGAACATCTTTTGTCATGATTGTGATGTCGCCAGATTAACTTTAAATGCAGTATAACTTGAAGATTGAAGGGACCATCGTATTTTAGCATGCTAACATTAGCATTGCTAGTTATTTTTGACAAACTTTGCTAGTAACAGTAATGATAACATTGCCATTTCTCTAAAGTAAATTTGACAACATCGTAATATGGCAAAGTTGTTTCCTACAAATTATGTTCATACTTTAGCAATGTCATCGTATTTCCATGCATATCTAAGTTAGTGTAATTTAGATGAAACAGCCACATTAGGTGCAACCCATGTCTAGGGGAAAAAATACATATTGTGGTACTAGACAACTCATTTCTGACTACAGCAGTGTACAAACTAGCAGCAACGAACTCAAACCAACCCAGGGATATAGCAAAACATGTCACAGTTGGTGTGATAGCGTCATCAGCCTGAATCGAATACAATCCTGAGCCAGTAGGTAGGCTAGTTGAGAACAAGTTCTCATTTGCAACTGCGACCTGTTCAAGACAAAGCGTTTGATCGATCAGTATCTTTTGATAAGGGATCAGGTGCTGATCTACGCTGCTATGCCGACCAATGGGACGCTGGCAAAGAACTCAACTCCAGCCTCTCTTCTTGTCTGCTCACCAATGGTGACCATAATTGTGTAGGTTTAATCTGACCTGTTCAAACTTCAACATAGATTATGTCTGTATATCAGATATCACCTATCCCTAACTGCCATTGGTAACATAACAGTGACTGTATGTATGTGTAACCGATGTGAAATGTCTAGCTAGTTAGCGGTGGTGCGCGCTAATGGCGTTTCAATCGGGTGACGTCACCCGCTCTGAGACCTGAAGTAGTTGTTCCCCTTGCTCTGCAAGGGCCGTGGCTTTTGTGTTGTGGAGCGATGGGTAATGATGCTTTGAGGGTGGCTGTTTTCGATGTGTGCAGAGGGTCCCTGGTTCGAACCCAGGTAGGGGTGAGGAGAGGGACGGAAGCTATACGGTTACATGTATGGAGTCAGTACATGGAGACTTGATGATGTGAGGAAGTCCAGACTGACAAACGGGCTTAATACTGAACTGATAGCCCTGAATGAAGAGAGACCTGGCAATAACATCTTACTTTTACTTGTATTGTCTTTTTTATTATTGAATTGAATGGTATCAGTCAATATGGGGTGGGAGAAAACCTGTGTATTCTGCACCAGGATCTGGAAACTCCTGTAGTATACGGGATACCACACAGGAAGTCATGACCACTCTGACATGTTTGCCAAGGCAGCCCCATTACCACCAGACAAAATGCCAACATAGTATCTGTATCGGCTGGGAATAACAATGAAAGGTGAAAGGTTCACATTGTTATATTAGCAGAACACTGATTCTATGGTATTATGTAAAGGGTTGTTTATTCTACGTGGACCTGTTACTACATCATCAAAACACTTAGTTTAGAATCTACATAAATTTAGCAAATGCATTTTTCTCATATTATTCTGTAGGCGACTGATCTAGTCAAAGCTTCCTTCGGGCATCTCACCATACATCTGCCTGTAGTTATTGAAATCAACCTGCAGAAGGTTTGTTTGTTGTGATTGAGTGGGGTGGGGGGGCTGTGGGAAAGTTTTTGACAGATCGCTGTGTCTTGGTGGTGGCAAGGACACACCCAAGAAACACCCACGTCAAACCACACCCCCAAGTTTGGCTTCTGTCATGGCCGCCAGCATTTATTGAGGAGCAAGCCAAAAAACTAGGCCAAATCAGTGGATGCAGTTCCCCTTTAAAGACATCCTTCTGTGATTTTTTTTACTTGTCCTGTTGTAATATCCAAAGTATAAAGAAAGTAAAGTACACACACTAAAGGGTAAAAAAAAAAATGTTTTGCGCAAAATGTGTGTTTAAGACAACTGCAAACTTCAAGGAGTTGGTCCAATGGGAAGTCACATTGTCAACTGCCTCCCCCCTTACTCGAGGAACAATAGAGGAGCAATAGAGAACAAAATAGGAAAGCCCCTCCCCCAGGTAACTGGAGTGACAGTTTAAGCTATTCAAACCATAACCCAATATAAGAGTCCTTCAGTGGTTTGTTCTCCTTTGCTGGTTTGTTCTCCTTTGCTAGTATCATGGGCTTGTCTTCACTGGCTATATGAACTATTGTTCACATCGGTGATCATGGAACTAGCTCTCCAGGTAATAGTCTGTGAGAACAGCAGTATCAGAACTTTTAAAGCGTCAGAGTCCTCCTGGCATTCATCCAGAACATCCATATGACCAACAGTTCTCTTTTCTTATATTTACATGTTAGTCATTTAGCATTTAGTCCCTCTTATCCCAAGGGACTTACTGCTAGCTAACTTAAGATGAATGCATTATCAGCAAAGTCAGAGCTAGTAAAGGGGTGGGGAGTCAAGTGTGAGTGTTAGTTCATGAAAGTGTTTTTAAAAAATGTATTCAGTCTTTTCTATATGAAGTGAACTCATCTCTTTCACGACCTCCCTCTGGCCCTCTTAGTAATAAATAACACCACTTTCTCTGTTTCCCTCTCTCCCTTCGTCCCAGAACAGCTACTGTTCAACTGATGTATATCTTTTACTGAGACAGGCCCTCAACCACCGGATGTAGTATCTCCTGTGATCACCCCAGGCCTCGGAAGACCTCTTCAACTACAACAGGAAGCAGTCATACGACCGGGTCACGACCCCTCTTATAACACCATGAGTCAAGCGTAGCCCACCCCGTGAGCCGGCAGTGGAAGGTTCCGGTCTCACCGAGGAGCAAGGTGCGGAAGGATCGTCGGGGGAGGAGAGGGAGACCTAGTCAGCACGTCAGAATGAGGAAAAGAAAGAGAGAGAGAGAGGAGGAGGAGAGGAAACATCTGTTAGATAGCAGCCATGTAACATCATTACACACAAGGCCCACCGGCTCACCTAATACGGCCACAGCTGGGTTTAATACAGCCTCCATCCACAGGGGAAACTACTGTGTGACCCGACATAGTCAGAACTATGTACACATCCAGCCAGGAGGCACCAGGGAGGGAATGATGGTGCTGCCTAAGCCCACAATCGAGACTCACTGGGGAAGTGTCTGTTCGAGAGCCCCAAGCTTCTGGCCTGAACACGGGGCTGACATTATGGGAGCTATTCTAATGCTTTTGTTTGACAGCACTTCATTTTTTGCATTTTTTGTTTTTTGGACGAGAGGAGAGGCAGTGACCGAGGACAGAGAGGAAGTGACTGAGGAGTGTGAGAGATAGATACTGAGAAAGAGAGAGAGAGAGAGTAGTCTGCCGTATGTGTTGGATGTTAATAAGACCGATTAATTTAACTGTGTTTTATTTTAACAAGCAAGTTTTACACTCTCATTAAACTCTTCTGTAGAGAATTGGTGAATGATGTAACGTTTCTGTGCGATGTTGAGGTATTTCTCACTTGCCTTATCACACGCCGGGTAATTCTAGAACTATCTGCTCCTTTACAGCAATAGGCATCCTTTTTAACAAATGAGCCAGGTTTCTTCTGTTGTATTTATGCCTTGCCAAACTCTGATATTTTTCCCTGTGCCAGCTGTTTTCTTAGCTGAGGTAAATCTCGATAAATCAATAGGAGTTCATCTGCTGAGAAGACTGCGTGCTGGCCTGTTTAAAAGGCCACTTCATCTCCATTGGTTCCAGAGCATGAATCAAGCCCTCAATGAAGAATCAACCGAGAAGTGAGTCAGATAGCAGACTCTGTGTTCCTGAGCAACGATATGGGAAACAGAGAAGTCCCATATTTTAAAGGGGTATGGTATAGTGCTGGACCCAATATCCCAGGTATGCATCTTTTTTTTCAGGAGGTCGTTTCAACCCCGACATAAAACCATTCTTCCTCTAGCACTGTCTCAATTAGGCAGATGGTCTATGTGTCGTATGGTAAGCTGATCGGAATGCTGTGTTATTTGACATGTAACCCTAGCTTCACCGCCACAGTGAACGAGGACGTTTCGAGGTGATATAGAGCAGGAGATGGGTGCAAATCATTTCTATGATCGCTCGTGTGTCATGCAGGGTAAGGCCTTGGAATTGCGTGCATTCTGGACTCTATGATTCATACTGAAAGATCTCACCTTCCGTACATTGGCAAAATGTCACTTAACCTGTCGCTGGGGATGAGGTAAGACCAGTCTGAGTTCAAAATGGACTCCTTCAGATGTCTCCTCTCTATTGCAACATATTCAAAGAGTGTCTTCGTACTGTAGAGAAAGGTCAAAGGTGCTGATTTGATATTGTGTGCGTCAATCACTCCTCAAAACTGTATGTCAGGGGCAGAGGGAGGGATTGGAGGAGGGCGGGACTGGTCCAGTGGGCTGTATGTATATAGGCTGGTCAAGCTGAAATCTAATGAGGAGCAGGAGAGGGCAAAAAAGGAGGAGGAGAGGACCTGCCCACAGGTTCTCGGGGCTTGAACCCAGCACGACCCCAGTGTGTTGACACAGGTTGCCCTCCTGCCCCTTTAACCCCCCTTTGGGAATTATTGAATAGGGCCCCTCAATGATCGAGCCAAATTGTTACCCAGTTTCAGTTGCAGCATAAGGAGACAGTTATGATTCAATCCAGTTGTATCCTAATTAAATTATCAAATAAGATGTTTCATTTTCATTCATCATGTTTTGTTTGGTCAAATCAATGGGGTAATATTATAAAGAGAATGAAGGTACACATAGAAGATGGTTGAGTTTTTGATATACACAACCGTTCAGAAGTTTGGGGTCACTTAGAAATGTCCTTGTTTTTGAAAGAAAAGCTTTTTTTTTGGTCCATTAAAATAACATCAAATTGATCAGAAATACGGTATAGACATTGTTAATGTTGTAAATGACTATTGTAGCTGGAAATGGCTGATTGTTAATGGAATATCTACATAGGTGTACAGAGGCCCATTATCAGCAACCATCACTCCTGTGTTCCAATGGCACGTTGAGTTAGCTAATCCAAGTTTATCATTTTAAAAGGCTAATTGATCATTACAAAATACTTTTGCAATTATGTTAGCACAGCTGAAAACTGTTGTTCTGATTAAAGAAGCAATAAAACTAGCCTTCTTTGTGGGTTCGATTACAGGCTCAAAATGTTTAGAAACAAAGAACTTTGTTCTGAAACTCATCAGTCTATTCTTGTTCTGAGAAATGAAGGGTATTCCATGTGAGAAATTGCCAAGAAACTGAAGATCTCGTACAACGCTGTGTACTACTCCCTTCACAGAACAGAGCAAACACTAACCCTAACCAGAATAGAAAGAGGAGTGGGAGGCCCCGGTGCACATCTGAGCAAGAGGACAAGTACATTAGAGTGTCGAGTTTGAGAAACAGATGCCTCACAAGTCCTCAACTGGCAGCTTCATTAAATAGTACCTGAAAAACACCAGTCTCAACGTCAACAGTGAAGAGGAGACTCTGGGACGCTGGCCTTCTAGACAGAGTTGCAAAGAAAAAGCCATATCTCAGACTGGCCAATAAAAATAAAATACTAAGATGGGCAAAATAACACAGACACTGGACAGAGGAACTCTGCCCCAAACTTTTGAAAGATAGTGTAGGTTGTCTGAGATTGTATTCTTCTACCACCACCTGATCCTCTGGGATCATAGTGTTAGCTACCCACTGGGCACAGACGTCAGTTCAACTTCTAGTTTTGATTTACATTTGGTTGAGTTATCAACCAATGTGAATTCATGGTGAAATCAACAAAAAATGTCACCATGTCATTGGATTTAGGTAAAAAGTTGGGCGATAAAAAGGTGAAATTCCCTTTTTTTTGAAATTCTATCAGTTTACCACCTTCCAATTTTGGGGGTTGAAGTGACATGGAAGCAACGTTGATTCAACCAGTGGGTAGTATGTGAGAAGAGGCTAGCTGTGCGGCAGTCAGAAACCTCTCTTCAGGAGGTTGTTATTTGGGACCACACGGTGAGATGACATCACAGGGTTCAATAACAACATCTTCACAACCCTCTTTGAATCTGTTTGTTGTGACTCTTGTACGAGTGATGGGTCACTTGGAATAAAAGTACAATGATTAACTAGCCATGAAATTAGGTAATATTATAATTGTATACATTTTTGAAGAATCGCAAATTCACTCCACAGGAATCTTAAGATCTTAAACCATAACCCCGTCTTTTTAGAAAACGTAACTCAAGACCAGGAGTTAGAATTGGCAAAGATACAATTGCACTTATCCGGTGTATTTGACAATAAAACATATTTAAAATGGCCAATTCTCCATTCCTACACAGACTACACATTTCCAGTGTGGAGATGCACATTCCTCTGTGGTGTTCCTCTGAAAGGCGTAGGTCCAAAACAGTGATATACAAGCAGTCTGTCTGGGGCGTCAGTGTGTCCGAACTGAGAGCACAACAGGGGCACTCCAGACCGCTCCAATCCCTCCTATGTCTCATCCTCTCCCTGACCCTCATTACTTCTTCATGTGAGAACCGTGAAGAGATGACTAAAACACAAGCATTCCCCCCAAATGAACTCCTCACTCACTAAGAATGTCAACTGACCAGGGTGCTACAAATCTCTTTAGCTCTGTCTCATAAAAACAATGTCTGAACCCAGAAAATGTACTCACACAGACAGAGGAGTGTTGTCTTTCATCGCTTGCACTGGCAGTGTGTTGATGCACTATTGAAACGATGTATATTCGTAGCTTAACATTACTGGGTTTGTGTTTTGATAATGCGGTTGGAGCCTGGGAGAGGGGCCCAGCGGAGGTTCTTCCCAGTGTGTTGGAGCCAGGGCCTGTGATGAGTGGGCACGCTGATTAGCAAGTTAGCGGGGGTGGCTACAGATGGACCCGAGCTCGCGCTACGGTTTCAGCGCTCCGCTGTTGTAAACTGTGGGTGGGCATGGGGATAAAACACAGCCCAGGTTAAGCATTGTTTATGCTAGGTGTCTGTGGTTCAACATTCACCACAGGGGTGCACAGCGCCCTTATGTCTCTATTAGCAGTAAGATGCTAAAACCACCTATATTGAAGCTAATGTCAAAGTTACCATTCAGATTTTGCCCCTCTTAGAATAAAGTAAATATCTATAAAACTGAACACAAAACAAGTAAGTTATTACGGCACAGGCTTGTTGCATGCTGTTGTCCCTCGTAACTCTGAGTCGTTGTGATCTTTGCCTAATCCACCTCGACAGGGTAGTCTGCTGGAGATTTCTGGATGGCCTCCCAGGCTGGAAGTGTGGTGTGTGTGGGGGGGGGCACTCCACCTGTCTCCCTGCCCCGAGCACTGAGGGTCAGCCGAGAGCCTGAGTGGTGGTCCTCCACCCCATCAACGCTAAACAGTGTGAAACAACAAATGAACTGCAGCACCACCCATGCAAATGTTAGCTACAACAAGCGCTGGCTTTACAAACGACCTGCCACACACCCAGGATCCTGTTGTGTGGTCTCATATGAAAACACACGGAGTATACCAAGCATAAGGAACACTTTCCTAATACGCCCCCCCCGCCTTTTGCCCTCACAACAGCCTCAACTTGTCGGGGCATGGACTCTACAAGGTGTCGAAAGCATTCCACAGGGATGTTGGCCCATGTTGACTGCCTGCAATGCTTCCCACAGTTGTGTCGAGTTGGCTGCATGTCCTTTCGGTGGTGGACCATTCTTGATACATGTGTTAAACTGTTGAGCGGGAAAAACCCAGCAGCGTTGCAGTACTTGACACAAACCAGTGCGCCTGGCACCTACTACCATACCCCGTTCATATCTTTTTGTCTTGCCCATTCACCCTCTGAATGGCACACATACACATTCAATGTATCTTAAAAATCTTTCTTTGACCCGTCTCCTCCCCTTCATCTATATTTATTTATTTAACCTTTATTTAACTTCATCTACACTGATTGAAGTGGATTTAACAAGTGACATCAATAAGGAATCATATCGTTCCCCTGGATTCACCCGTCATAGAAAGAGTGTTCTTAATGTTTTGTACACTGCCTCAATAAAACCTCTGTGCATCTATGTTGCAGTCTATTATAATAACTGTGATCTTAGATGAACACACGCCAGCAAAGCAAAGTAACATTTGTGATATTCATCATACTTTAAATAAAGATCACATCTGAAGTTTGCAGGGGTCCTGTGACTAGGTGTCACATTCCTGACAATGCCGTTACTGATGCTTAGAAACACAGCCATTGGTTGCCACATACTGACAGGCGGTATCAGACCAATGGTGCAACCAAGCATCCCATACCCCAAAAGTGGACCATAATAGTATTTTCATTGGCATGTGGTCTCATGTTTTGGTGATGTGTGTTGTTGTATTTTGACATGATGTGATGTCAGATAAGCATCTTACCCGGGGTCCAACGTGTAATGCCAGGGTGTTCAAGTGACACGGTCACCTCCCTGAGAAGTTTGTCGTGCGTGTTTTGCTTGCGTGTGTGTTTGAGCACGAGTGAGAGTATGCGTATGAATGTGTGTCTGTCAGTGTGCTCTGTGAAAATTGTGAAATCCATTGACAGGGGAGTGGAGAAGAGTTTAATAGGCAATATTCTGATTCCGGAATCCTTGCTCTCCCCTTGCTACCGTTCCACACATAAATCAGGGGAGCGTGACTAAACCCACCTGTAACAGGAGCCGGGCCGGCGCTCCCCCGTGGATCCAGGGCCTCCGCGTCAGCATTTCAGCACGCCCTGCAGTAAGGCCCCGCCGAAGCCCCACGGGCCCCTGGAGACCCCGTGAAACCAAACAGTGAGGTCAGCATTGGGCTCAGAGAGAAAAAACACAGAGAGAGAGAACCCAGAGATCCAGGGCCTGCAGGGCCACGGCCAGAGAGACTGAACCTGGGATTAAGTCATTAAGGACAGCCATCACCTTCAGCCACCGCTGGGGATCCTCTGTGAAGCTGCTGTAAAAAGATACTCTCTGTTCTTGTGTATTGATTAGCTCAGAAGCAAGGAATATTATTGTTGGAGTGCTGGGGTTTGAATCCGATTTTTTTTGAGGATTTCTGCTACATTGCTAAACAACATTAAAACACACTTCATGTGTGAATTTCTATTTGACTGCTTCGGTGGAAGAACAAAATAATAAAAGAGGTTGTGAATGTGCTGAGAATGAGGCTTTTCCATTGTCTCTCCTTTGCACCCTGTACTGGACCCAGTATTCACTATCATAGCACTGGGAATGAGGCTTTTCCATTGTCTCTCCTCTGCACCCTGTACTGGACCCAGTATTCACTATCATAGCACTGGGAATGAGGCTTTTCCATTGTCTCTCCTCTGCACCCTGTACTGGACCCAGTATTCACTATCATAGCACTGGGAATGAGGCTTTTCCATTGTCTCTCCTCTGCACCCTGTACTGGACCCAGTCCCAGTATTCACTATCATAGCAGTCCTATTATCACATGTCCATATAATTCCTTATAGTCCATTTTCCTACACACCCTCCTGCACTTAAAATTATACACAGGTATGTAACACTATATCTAATAACATCCACCACATGAACACTAGAGCTTTTACAGTATTAAAACAGGTGGGGGTGACATCCAGGATGAGTGGAATGTGTTTGTGTGTGTATGGGTGTGTGTGTCTCTAGGACACCAAAGAGTTGGGATACTGATCCATCCTATCCTCCTCTTGTATGTTTTTAGATTTGTTTGCAAGAGGTCCTTCCCGCAGCACGTGGAGAACCTGTCTGTCAACAACAACACCCACCATCCAGGAGAACCTGTCTGCCAACAACAACACTCACCATCAGGGAGGAATGCCTACCATGCCTACTGCAGTCGGCCCTGGCTACAGCACAGCATACCTCCCAGACACATACGCGGTCAGACAGATGGACGGACGGACAGACGGACACACCGCCAGCGCAGGCAAGCACACACATGCAAGCACGCACACACATACATACACACACACTCCCCTCACTCACTCGCCACACCATCATCAAATCCCCAATTACCACGTCCTGTGTTTGGACAGTAAAGTTAGATCATGCAGGTTGGCTCCCTAGGCCCTTCCAGAGCAACCTGTTAAGTGTAATTCATGTGAGTGTCAAATGTGGGAATCCAGGGATACTCTTACTATTGGTGGACCACACATCTGGATGGGCAGGGCTTCAGCACTTAGCCATTTATCACCATTATATGGATCAATTGTAACTCAGATTACATTTATAGCCATCACAAGGCAGAGCAGGCCCACATACCAGACTTTTTAGACAGGGATTTAGAGGGATCAACATCTTAGTGCAGGGTCATTTATATTTATAAAGTTGGTTGTTTAGCAACAAAACCGACAAAACCGACGTGTGCGCAAGCAACATAACTATAGGGCAAAACAGACAGGGTTGGCTTAGAATGTTGTCAGCATGTAATAAATATTTAGTCTCCAATGTTTATTGAAAACATAAATATATATGCACAATGAGCACTTGTTGTCTCTCAAATACATTGTCAAAGTTGTTTAGAGAGCTAACACATTTTTGCAATATTAGCATTGGCATGAAATCAGTGAAAACACCTCAAAACAAGACCTGGTATCAAGAGCAAGATGAAACGAGCCACTTACAATTCCCCACGTGGCAGTTTCTTGTCAGTGTTGCTAGCAATCTGGCCATCTAGAATCACAACAACACGCTGACTTCTGCCCCATTGAGGCGTGTGGATTGTTTTTGTGTCGTTGTTAGCTAACCCACCTATTGGGAACTGGTCACATGTCATAGAGAGACAAATAAATCGATAAATCATGGTAAAAGTGAATAATTAACTTCCTCGTTTGATCTTCATGTCACGCTTTACACCATTTTTATATTTTGGTAATGGAGGCTCAAAATCAGAATTGAAAAAATGTTTAAGAAGAGAATTTGGTCAAACTAAAAGATGTAATCTTCAAAGCCAGAATGCTTAGTTTGCCTTTGGGATTCTGTAGAAGTTTAAAAAATTAATGGAGTACCCTGAGTGGAGTACCCTGAGTGAAAATATTTTAAAAAGGGTTTTCTGTTTCAAAGACTTCCATCACTGCTTTAGGAGATATTACTTTGTTCTTTACCAACAGTGGCTTTATGGCTATCATATTCTAGCATCCATTCAACTAAAGCCTCATTGCCCTAGTAGCTGTTGTTTTAATGACATGGACCCGATATAACCAATTCCACAAGACAGCGGTAGCCCTCTCCTCAGTCTTTAACACTGACATCTGTCAATATCCTATTACTTTCTCTTGGAGCCTGTGAGTTTATTCTACAAAGCCTGTTGTTGCTTTATATCCCATGCCTACATTAGGGCTGATTTTCATTGTAACCAAAACGGTATACTGGGTTACTGACTTCTAGAAAAACTCATATTGGAGGCCATTGTCTCGGTGGTTGCTATGGCGACCATCACACGTTCTCTGGTGATTGGATTTATTTCGGTCTTATCGCTGGCTACATCATTAATTCCCCGGCAGAGTGATATTAATGATAGCAATGTCTCACCAGATCATTTACAGCCGTTTCCATTGAAGCACACTGCTACAAAGCACCCAAGTGTCATTAAAGTGCTCTGCTGATGCCCTTTGTTTTGATTACAAACCAATTCTCTCAGCCATGTATGGTTTGAGAAAAATGTCTCTCATAAACTTTCTCAGTACTGTTCATACATATAGTAGTTATATGTGCTTTACACATATCGTCTCAACTGTAAGAGAGGCCAGGGTGGGGGTAGGGGGTTAACGTCTTGCCCCTCTGTCCAGATAAGGCGCCTGGTCTGGGGGTCAAGACCAGCACCCAATGACCACCCCTCTAAGTCCCCATGAGTGACCGTGTCTGGATATACACAAGCCACTGGCTAACACCCACAATCCATCACTCAGCTGAATGAGGACAGAATCAATCACCAAGGAATGTGATTTGTCCGGACTAAATCAGAATTGTCTGTCAAGTGACAAGCTGTTGAGTCCTGTCCACACTGTCGACAGAGACATAACCGGTGATGTGGATTGTCAAAAGACATGTGATAGGTGATACATGTCCTCCTCTCATCCTCCGTACAGTAGCCTGTTCTGTTCTGTTGCTTGTTTTTTTTCAGCCTCCATCTTCTGGGAAGATGAGCCAGTCCGTCAGTAACACACCGTTTGTGTGGGTCCGTGATGATCGCTCAGTGGCCAGGTTGCAACACTCTCATGATACAGCCTCATAGTGTAATACTGTGACTGTGAGGGTCATAGAGAGTTAGCTAGCAGCATGTGGAGCCTGCGCCAGCCTCTCTCGCTCGCTAATTGATGCACTTCAGCCGCTGGGCTCTTTGAACTGAATCCCCCTCGTCCACCCGGGAGAATGCAGATGGCATCATTATTTCCCCCTCTGCTTTGAAACTCAAGCCCCCGATGATGACCCAGAGCTCTCGGCGCTGCCACGGCCGCCAGTGAGAGGACCCGTCTGTTTGCTTTGCATTAAGAAACCGTGTGCCCTGGCCCCGCGTCGCTGGCTGCACCACTGTTGTTGCTTTCTAAGTACACTTGACACGGGTCTGTGTTTGAGGGAGCCAGGCACCGGGGCTTAGGATTGTTGTTGGGAAGAGATGCTATCATCAGTAGCCACAGACGGGGCAGTAGCCCTGAGAGTCCCTGGGGGACGCTGCATCATAGCTGGGCTGGGTCAGGGAGGAGAGCCCATGTTTGTGTAGTGCTTTAGCCCCCGTGTGATAGCAGAGATGACTGGCGGTACTCCAGCTCTGGCTCCACTCTCTCCTATGGGCTGGGCAGGGCAGCTGTTAGACTGTGATCCTGCCTATTCCCCTCCATTCAGACAAAGAACCAGCATTAGGCTTTAAGACGATTCCCCACACAACTGCAGCCTGGTAATCTGTGCAGACAGTATCTGAGAGGACCGATCCCCCTCCCGAGCCTCATAAGGGGACAGACGGACAGGGGTTTTAACTGTGGTGAAATGGCTTGAGGCCATTTAGAAGAGGAGAGAGCGGACTTATACAAACATGACCTTCTGCCAATGTGAAGCGCTACAACCAACGTGTCTCCGGTTTCTGTCTCCCCTGGCAACGTGAGGGGAGACAGATGACAATACCTCACGGGACAGGTTTGTGATGCCGTTGATGATGTTTTTGAATTATGAAACTAGGAAACTGTAAACGGTCAATGGATGAAGAGGATAGAAGGTGTATTTAAACATTATAACATCTAACTTCTATCTCACACGTCCTGGTTTACATACTGTATCCTCATTGTGAGATGGGGCCTCTTTCCCAAACATTAACGAACCTAGTCACCAAGCCGATGGGACTGATGACCTGGAGGTCAAATTTTCATGACCCCAGGTGAGGCACTGTCATCGTGTCCATGACCAGGCTACTTAACCTCTCATTGGCTAAGTCAAATCCCAGGTGTGACTGTGTGAGACTGCTGGGTAATATACGGTGTGTCAGTCACGCTGGGTTCTGGCTTCCTCTAAAACAGCCCAATGATTGTGTAGTCTGTCTGAGCCAGGAGGTCCGGTCAAGCAGGGAGAGAGGGGTCGGCGAGGGATGAAGTCCCCAAAGTTCATGTTAATTTTCAAGCCTGGTTATGACCCCTGTGTCAGCACCCCTCCGGATCTCTCCTTCTCACTAACTGACTGACACTCAGAGAACATACAGACCATGTGGAAACATCTTGTTAATGCCCTGACCAGCATGGACATAAAGAGAGGGAGAGAGAGAGAGGGAGTGGGGAGGGAGGGTCGGGCCAATACAGAGAGAGAATGGGAGAGAGAGAGAGAGACAGGGAAAGAGAAGGGAGAGAGGGAGAGCGAGAGAGAGCGGATTGGACCAATGCAGAAAAAGAGAGAGAGCGGATTGGACCAACGCAGTGTAAACGTTCCACCTCAATCATTAGTTGAGCTCTCTGCAGATTTCTCGTAAATTTCCACATTAGCTGGAATGTGCCAACAGGCCCAGCTCTGGGTATTGTCATGCGTATTTATATCCTCCTGTAAGGCAATCTCCTCCATGTCTTTGGTGAGGGGGCTAATACTGGGCTTATTGACCATGTTGCATAAGGAAGAAGAGGACAGCAGCACGAGGTTACTGTTAACAGCTCAACAAATACACTAGAATATTCCAGTAACATGACCTGGTGAAAGGGAAGCATGCCTTGACGGTTGAAAGTTTCACATCACTTTGTAGAAAGTGTGAAAATGTGAGTGCGTCCCTTAAGTAAAAGTCGGGTTTTCTTGTTATATGATATTCTCTCTCAGTACTCTGGGCATGTAGTGGGGGCTTTACTGACATGATGAGGAAGAGGCCTGTTGATGTACCTGGTCAATTATTAACCTCTGAAGAAGATGGAGTCTCTGAATGCCATGCGAGGTGAGCCTTTCCCTGTACACAACACACCATACTGTAGGTTAAAGTTTATCATAGGTCAGAGAGGGGCCCTGAAGCCAAGTAAATCACACCTCCAAACACTGACAGACCAGGAGTAAGGTGACGTTGCCCATAGACACTGATCTTGGGTCAGTTTTGCATTACCACTACTATGGGTTAAGGTTAGGATTTGGGAGGGGTAGTTGATCCTAGATCTGTATCTAGAGGAAACTTCACTCCGGAGCGACTGACCAACAGTCAACTCTGAACTCACTACATTATCTCTGTTACGTCGAGTGATGCAACACTATACTCAGTTACAGGGCAGTTATTGGATTTTTACTCCAGAAATAGTCATTTGACTGATTGAGGTTGAACTACAGGAGCTAAACCACCTACAATGTTGCAATGTCCTCAGTTCAGAAACACAGCTTTGTAACCTTTTCACATTATTTTCCTCTGATGGCACCTGGACTCTTGTGCCAATGTGTCATGGTGCTATAATGAGATTTTCTTCAGGTCAATTCACATCCTTATCATGTCAGCATATTCCATATTCACATGCCCGTTTGGTCTCCAGTGTTCTGTGTTTTTAAATGTTGAGTTCACGCTGAAGATTTATTGACTTGATCACCCCTGTTGCTTCTCTGGGTCTTGAGATTCCTGCAGTCCCTCTCGACTCCTCTCTGTATCCGTCCCCCTTCACCAGGAAAGCTAGACCCTCCCTGCGCTTTGGGTTTCTTGGCAGGGTATCCTGTGATTCTCCCTGACAGCTGAAACGTCACCCCCTTGACACTGGCAGCGATTTATGGGCATTTGCAGGATACAGGGTAGCCCTGGGGAGAGCAGGACACCGGGGTGACACCACAGTGCCAGGCCTGAGAGGATCAAGTCACCATCTACACCATCAACATCATCTAGCAGAGAACTCTGTCTGACACCATTTTGTCTGTGATAGACAATGAGAGGATGCTATGGAGAGAACTCAGACCTTTATGGAGGCTAAGGAAGTATCTCCTGTCCTCTCCAGCCACCAAGCACATTTGTCCCATCCTGACTGTTGCACAACTAACTGAACCTTCATTATAGCACTGAAACAGGTCTGTGTCCCATTATCCCCATTGCATACTACAGCGTGTGAACCAATATCTTAGATGTCTCACCTAGCTATCTTAAGATGAATGCTCTAACTGTAAGTCGTTCTGGATAAGAACATTTGCTAAATGACTAAAATGTCAATATGAAGTCATCTACAGGGTCTGAACACTGTTTTTATTCAACCAACTATCTGGTACCAGCTCAGCAAGAGATCTTTGTTTATTGTCTTTGCATGTACATTGATAAAGGATACTAGAGTCTCGTGGCTCAACTGACATCATGTTGATTGAAACTCCTAGTTGTGTTTCAGATGCGGGAATTGTGATTTGTTTTTGTTTTTCTAGAATGGAAATGTCACACAGTTTCACTCAACCAAGAAAGTTTTAACTTGTATTAAGGCCTCCCAAGTGGCGCAGTGGTCTAAGGCGAGGTGTCACTACAGACCCGGGTTCTATCCCAGGCTGTATCGCAGCCAGCCGCGACCGGGAGACCCATGAGGCGGCAAACAATTGGCCCAGCGTCGTCCGGGTTGGGGGAGGATTTGACCGGCTGGGATGTTCTTGTCCTTGTCCCACCGTGCTCTAGTGACTCCTTGTGGCAGGCCGGGCGCATGCACACTAACTTTGGTTGCCAGCTGTACGGAGTTTCCTCCGACACATTGGTGCGGCTGGCTTCCGGGTTAAGCGAGCAGTGTGTCAAGAAGCAGTGCGGCTTGGCAGGGTTGTGTTTCGGAGGACGCTTGGCTCTTGATCTTCGCCTCTCCCGAGTCCGTAAGGGAGTTGCAACGATGAGACAAGACTAACTACCAATTGGGGAGGAAAATGGGGTATAAGTTAAATCATGATTTGAACAGTCAAATGAATGATGTGAAATGTGAAATTATGTGGAATCATCAAATCTGCCCTAGCTGAAAAGTACATCCTGCTTTCACAAAATGTGGTTTCCAAATTGGTATTATTGTGTGCAGTCTATCTCTGCAGAGAAACTGTCCTCAAGTCCAAGACAGGAACCGACATGATCTGGTGATCTGTCAGCAAGAAACCAATCAAATCTATATTGGCTTCCACATGTGACTGCTCCCCCAGACCCTTGTAAACAAAACGGAATGGGCATACATGTCATGAACTGCTCACCATATACTGTATATCCAGTGATCGCGACGACAGCTCTTCCTCTACTACTTACTGTGGAAATGTATCACGTCTTCATTTACATCATTCACTTTCACATCTTCACTACCTCTGAAATTGAGTTAATTTCATCCACACAATCCATTCTCCTCCTATAAACATACTTATAATCTATTGCGAAGTGGATCTGCAGCTTCTCCTTGACCATGGCCTTCAGCTCAGAGTCCCTGGGGTTGTGTGAAAGAAGGCCTGACTGCAGTAGAATAGTCCCATTGAACAGGCCAGGACCAACCGGCCTATTGTCCTGGATGGGCAGCTGCTGATCCCAGGAGGATGTTGGAATGATCAACAAACCCCGAAACCCCAGCAGGATTAGGAGCGCTCCCTAAAGTGTCAGTTACTGGGAGGGATGAGTACATTTACAGGCTGGAACAGAGCTGTAGAACAATAGAATAGTGTAGAGGATGAGGCATGGATTGATGGAGGGTCACGGATACAATATGTAGAAGAAATTGTATATTTGAGGGGCAATATTTCAACAGAAATTGAAATCTACTTTAATTTGGGTAATTTACGTCAGGGATATTTTATCCAAATGGGTTTAGAAGAGATGACATGACATGGGCCAGAGAGATGTGTCACTGACTGACACAGGGATTCCAGAGCCAGAGTGTGACATCCATGGGACATTCATACGGTTTAACCAAGAGTGGTTGCACAACAGTATAGTACACACTGATCTGGAACGTACTCAATGCACTGCTTATCATACAGTATGATATTACACACACACACACACACACACACACACACACACAAACACACACACATAATAGTTTCATGAATGTTCAGTTAACCCCAACCCTAATACTATAAATGGTAAACAGTGGCCAGAAGTGTGGCAAAAATGTACTTGGCTAATTTCTTGGCACATGTCATGGATGCCATACCTCCAGGCAGAAACAGGAGCCCTCAGCGACCATGAGTATCCCAGCTGAGAGAAGCAGACTTTGCCGATCGTAGAAAAAAATGTCAAAGGCCACATAGCACCACTGAGAAGGCTTTCATCTATTTTATGGATTTAAGATGAATGAGTCCGTCCCAGATCTATTTATACCACCTAGATACCACATGTGTCATTTTGACTGCACATTCATATCTATTTATGATTGGACATGCCACAAGTTACAGTTGCACTTAACCATTCTCACTGTCTAGGATATGTTTCTTTGGAATGTAATAGGCTATACTGTAGAATTTCAGAATTGGGCTTCAAAATTCAACAAGTCAACAAGAACAAACCTACTTTATTATTACTATAGATTATGAACATAATGTTTTTGGAACTTTGCAAGTCAGTTGAGGGACAATATTTGTTCTGCTTAGGGGAGCCAACTTCTTGCAGAGGGCCTGAAGATTACATTGACATTTATCTTGCAGGTTGAAAAGTTGAAATGGGCACTGGTACAGTATGTTACCATTTCACTGTGAAACAGATATTGATAACACCTGTCATAAGTTTGAAGTGACGTTTTAACTTTCATTGAGAGATGTTAACGCTTATTTATTTTCTACACAAACTCGCTTGGTAGTAAAAAAACCCATTGAGAAAAAAAAAGGTTGATGCACTGCGACAGCTAAGCGTTGGATAGAGTTTCACATTCTATATATAAGCCTGGTGACTTGTGTCACTGGGCTATTTAAATGCCATGCAGTGTCCCACTGTCGAAACATAGGCCGTGTGAGGGTACAACAGTATGGTGGAACTTTTTGAGACCAACACTTATTTCTTCAACGATCTGCGCTATCTCGAGGGAGATCATGGACCATTGCAGCACTTGGACATGGCGGGGGTGTCCCCTTTGTACCACGGGAATGACAGCCCGTTGTCACCTGGGGGGGATCCGTCCGAGACTGGATGTGACAGCAGTGGAGAGGAGCATGTCCTCGCACCCCCGGGTCTTCAGCCGCACTGCGAGGGACAGTGCCTCATCTGGGCTTGTAAGGTTTGTAAAAGAAAGTCTGCACCGACCGACAGGCGCAAAGCGGCCACTCTCAGGGAAAGAAGGCGGCTCAAGAAGATCAATGAAGCATTCGATGCGTTGAAGAAAAAGACCGTGCCCAATCCGAACCAGCGGCTGCCCAAAGTGGAGATTTTACGCAGCGCCATAAACTACATCGAGCAATTGCAGGACCTGCTGCATACACTGGATGAGCAAGAAAAAACGCCCCAAAATGGCTCATATAACTATAACGTGAAAGAACACCATGTAAGCTTCATTTGAGAAATATTTGCATCTGCATTTTTCATGTCACTTTATGCGTACAATAATTGGCTTTACACTTAAAGGGAAAATTGCCATAAAGAGAAATATCTTACTGTGCATTATACTTGTAGGCCTACTACTTTGTATAATAACACGTGTGTTAGTAGACACTTAAGCTAATACATGTGTGTGTACATGAAGGCGTCCAATAAGGAGTACCATTGGAAGAAGAACTGTCAAAACTGGCAGACCTCAGCTGATCATTCCAATGCACCAATGACGAATCAGAGAGAAGGTTGGAACCAATTAAGAATACTAAATTAGATCTAAATTGCTATTTTGCAACTCATCAACTGATTGTACATCTTATATATTTGATTTCTGTGTTTCAGGCTTTACGGAGTCTTCAGCGTCCACCAGCCTTCTTCGCCTATCATCAATCGTTGACAGTATATCAAGTGAAGAGAAACCGACTTGCAACGAAGAAGTCTCAGAAAAATAATGCTTAATTTATTGGATTTTTTGTAGCCTGTATAAGCGACGTCAGCATTTCATATTTCCATTGTCTATTTCGAAATTATTTTCACTTCTTTATTCATATGTTTTAGTTTCCATTTACTTATATTCATTTGTACAAATTAACGGGCATTTTGTAGTCACTGTTTTCTTTTAAATTGTATGAATGGTCAATATTATATTTCTAAAGTATGACAACAATGGAACTATAATCTTTTATTTCCAAATGGACATTTGATAATTGTAAATATTTTATAATATATTAACAAGTTAATTTATTTTACATATAAAAGGCTGTGTTTCTCAACCTCAAGAGATTCATTGTTGTATTTGAGTATTTCTATATGAACTGACCAACAAATAAATTGTAAGCATTGTATCTTACAAGGCATCTACACGTTTTGTTCATCACTATCTATGCACTTCATTATTTATTTTAAATACTTGTCAGGTATTTTAAGAAGAATTCAGTTTTTACACATTTTGATATAATTACAAATGACATTTTATACACTATATATCCTTGACACATATAGTATAATATATTATCATGAAAAACATGCATTTAAAACCTCAGGTATTCATTTTTGAATTATCCTATGTTGTACCAGTTTTTTAATTAGACTTGACTCACTCCAAATACTATAGTTTAATGTATGTTTGTATGGGTACTTAAGGTAGGTCATACTGTGTTCAACTTCTTTGCAGATATGTCATTCTAATTATGTGACAAACTTTTAGCCATACCTTTCAGGTCTCATAATGATATCCGAGGATATCCCTAATGTCCCCACTAACCCAATTGATCATGTGGAATTTGAATAGAGATATGACACTGTACATGCAAGCATCAGCCACAAGTTCCCCCAGTATTCATGGTTATTAGAAGACCATTAAAAAAAGCCCTGAAATAGCCTGGGCTCCTTTCTTTGTTGCAGCTGGCAGAGAGCTAGCCTGGTCCACTTCAGTAGCGTTACATTTACGTTTTAGTCATTTAGCAGACGCTCTTATCCAGAGCGAAATACAATTATTGTGCCCATTTTAGGATAGCTAGGTGATCGGAAAATAATGTATTTTAAAATATATATATTATTAAATATTATTACTATTATTATCATTATTTTTGTCACCTCTAAACTCAGATATGCTTTGACATGGAAACTTGGTCAGGAGGCAATGGTGCAGCCAGCTATTAGATCCTAAATCATGATCACTTGTTTGATCATGCACATTAGAACAATGTTTACACATAGTTTATAAGGGACTCCCTGAATGTATGTTTGATATGATGATCTCTTTCTCCTCCTACATGTGTTGGCTTGGGGAGTCCTACTTGTTTATGATCCCACAGTGCATTGCTGTGCTGACCTAAGCCTGCATCACAGTGAGCACTGCTCCTCTCCCTCTCTGATCTCTGTGGCTGACACACTGACACTGCTGACCCCTGTGTGTCCAGCCTGGTGTCATAGACTAGTCGTAACAAAATGTTAGCCACAACCAATTGGAATTTGTAACATATCATAAGAATTTTAAATTCAAAACATATTGTACGAATGGCAATTTGTAACATCTCATACGAAATGTAATTCGTAAAATATCATACGAATTGTAATTTGTAACATATAATAAGAAATGGATGATGAACATCCAGAAATTAATACATGTCATAACAAACGTAAAATATCATCCTAATTTCAACATCCCGGATTTTTGTTGACTATGTTACATCCACCGCTGATTCCAGGTTGTTTTGTCTGCCTTTCCCTCAGCCCTCACACAAATGTAAGCATACACACACACACACACACACACACACACACACACACACACACACACACACACACACACACACACACACACACACACACACACACACACACACACACACACACACACACACACACACACACACACACACCTCACATTGACTCATGACCCCAAGCACACACACAACTTATTAGTGACTCATCCAACAGTCATTTGAAAAAGAGGCCATAGTAGAGATACACTGGGGTCTCTGTGCTGTGTTGTTTTTGTATTGCAGCTGAGTACATTCAAATTGATTAACCTTACAGTCTTTGTATAAAGGTGTAAAAGGCTTTAGGGTAGGGTACGTTTTGGGTGATTTCTCAAAACAGCAGATTGCATATCCAACATACCAACATTTATCCAAAACACAATGTCAAAACACACAATTCTCCTATTTCTAGTGTGATTAAACATAGATTAAATGAGCACTTCAGTGATGCCTGACACAGTAAGTACTATCAAAGGATATAGGGCCTGTACTTCAAAGTCCCTTCACATCTTTCCTTTTACTTCTGACTCTCTCACTGAACCAAACTGAAACTAGATAGCTCCAACAGTAATGTTGTTTTAATGGGATCGAAGCAGCTTTCTCACAATGAGTTTGTGAGCCTGTTTCCCAGTGTCCATGAGAATTGTCCAGCATCTTCCTTCCAAATGAGTTCTAAGACTCTCCTAGACCCCCCCCCCCTAAATGACTTTGTCAATCTACTGTTTGTTTTTGGATAATACCATTGATATGTTTGACCAAAATCTACCACCTGCTCAACATTGAAACCCAAACCTTGGGAAAATAGCAATTACCACCTTTATGTTGAGAGGGACGTAATTTCATTGGGACCTGTTATTTTAAGATTTAGATGCAAATTGATCAGTCTGAGGTTTAATAGATGCAATTCTTATACTAATGTCTATGATTACTGTCTTATTTATGTATAATACAGTCTTTATAAGTTAGGTGTTAAGTTAGGTGCAATTTTTTACAGAGATTTCCTTGTCACTTATGATGCGATCGAAATGGATTTTGCTGTGGAGGATGTGTTTAAAAAGTCAAGGCCGATGAAAGGGGAGATTTTATAGGGGAGGATCAGCCTTTGGGAGAAATGCCTTGATTTTTCTGGCTTTCCTAGAATATCCTGCTACGAAATGATTCCCTGCAACATTGTAGTTGGCAGCACACTGCAGCTCCCTGCCAGACAAGTGGTGTTGCCAATCAAAAACCCTCGTCATGTGATATGATCTAATGCACTCACTAAAGTAACTGTCCAGTGAAAGTCTCACTTTTAAAAGTTCATATTCTGTTAACTCATACCCAAATAATCTTACTCATACCCGAATAATCTTGTTGACTCATCCAATTCTCGCATTTGTGGCTAAAGCCTAAATTATACCAAAAAAAAACACTTCAAAAACCCCACCTCAAACTTCTATCTCAAACAGACCATTTAAAAAATGCTTGCTATTTCCTCATAGAGTATGATGTCATATTCCTGAGGAGGATGAGCTGGCCAATCAGTGATCTAAAGGAGGATGAGCTGGCCAATCAGCGGTCTACGCACATTACTATTTTTAATGCTTGCATTAATATTTTTAATGACCGGTATATGCCCACAACATTCTGTTGCTGAGGTACTCCCACACAATTCCAACATGGTAAAGCTACTTTTAAACATACATAATTACACTTTTTGGAAGGAAAACTATTTCACTCATATTGTAACTAACTGTTGGTCATATTTCATAGAAATCTGGAAACACTAGAAAGTTACTTTAAGAAATGGGCTGCCCCCCATTTATAAAAACAAACATTAGTTAACTGGAAAAGTGAAATACTATACAAGAAGGATAATGTGTCACAAGTGTGATTTCAATTATTGTATCAGTCTGAAACATGTTGTTCATCAGACAAAATTGAGATGATTTGTCACCATACTCTACATCTTTCAGAAATATAACAAAAATACGTTTCCATCTATGGCATATAGAATCTGTGGTAAATAAACCTTTATGGAACATTTGATATATAACACTTATGGAGATCGGATAGGAAGGCCACAACATCACATGAAATCAATGTTTAAGCAGTTTAGAAGAAATACGGGTTTCACACGTGAGGGAAAAGGGACATTAAATCCCAGCTAATGCCCTACACTTAACTCTGCCTCTGACCCCTGACAACAACTCCGGAATAGAGGCGATAAAAAACAAACCCCATAGTTCCCAAGAGACACCACTAGCACTTCAGATCACAGTCAGAGTGAGTGTGTACAACGACTGGAGCAGCGCATAGGCTTCTGCTAGATGTATCGCCACTAACACCATATGCTGGTGCAATCGTATCCTATAGGCTCAATTAGCTGTCGGTTGTTGCCAGGTTTTCTCCTTGTCCATATTGTTGGGGTTGTTCACAGTCAATATAGCCTTTGATCTCATCGGCAGCATCGAGGGCCAGGCTCATGCCAATGTCTTCTTCAGCTGTGCCCAATACAAACTCGGACGGCAATTCCGTGGCAGGTACTCGGGTGTTTTCTTAGGTGTGCGCGGTTCCCAGAGATAGAGGAGGACAAACGTTTTGACACGTTGTGAGAAATATCCACATTGTATCCTTGTAGGGTGTCAACAAACACAAAGCTCGAATAATTACTCCGACGACTGAAACAGGCAGCTCATCATGGCTATTCATCAGTGTTTGTTCTAGCTAGTCTCTCATGCTTAATTAGGCCATGCACATGTGGTTCGGGCGCCAGCGGCCTCTTTCGAGATGCAGTTTAAATAATGAATAAAGCATGCTTATTAACATGTATTACAAGTCGAATGTTTTAAAAATGAACACAATTGTAATGCCAGTTTTCTAATTTTATTGAGTAAAATTAATAAAGGATTGAATGCGATACAGGTATTTTAAGAGGGGCCTCAACTATACATTATTAGACATTATGAGACCTTTCTAGGTGCAACAATTATATGTACATATTTAAATGTATAGGCCGATCTGTTTTGAATATAATTTGACATAATTAGGTTTTAATTATAGTGTATGTGTGGCTATGACAGTAAGCTTGCAAATTATTCACGAATTGAAGCCCTCGTGTTAATTGCTCAATTACCTATTTTAATGAGATTTAACAAACACAGACACCCCGTGTATGACACCTTCAATGATGAGTTAGGACCGGTTAGAGGAGTTACCGCTGCAATGTGAATGAGGCTCTGATGCTGCAATGTGAAAGATTTGAAATGTTACACCTCCCTTTGCAGCTGGGCTGCATCTGTAACGCTGCTATTTGTCTCAAGCATAAAATTGGCCTGCGAACTCTTGTACATGGTTCACCTCGTTGCTATTGCTCAGTTTTAGAAAACAAAACTAATCTCCATTATTATCACACATATGTGTAAGATTTTGAGTGTTGGCCCATTGCAATATTAGTAGTGTATATATTTAAAAATTGGTATAGAAAAAGTACTATTTTGTCAGATCTGAGAGGTAAAGTTATTCTCCTCTTTACCTGTTCAACTATTGGTGTTCACCAACCATTACTTTTACTCAGAATAGGTCTGTTTCTTACAGAAAAGGTTAAGGTAGTGGTGTAATGAGTGGGAAACACCAAGGAGTGCAGATTTGGGGAACTCTGCAGGGTACTGGGGGTGAGGGAGCGGGTGGGGCGGAGAGCTGAGCTAACCCTAGTCTGCCTGGGCCAATGGGGCATGGTAATTAGATCTGGCCAATGTGGGCCTTGGGCTCTGGACTGGGGGCATATAAGGGGGGCCCCATGGCAGCAGCCCCCTCATATCACTCAGAGGTCTCCTCTCTCACCCCACTGCTCTCCCAAAGCAGAGAGTTATTTCCTTCCTTTCTTCAACCACAACAACAGCCCAGCCATGGATGTCTTCTCCCCATCCCAGGTCTTCTATGACAGCGCCTGTGCCTCCTCGCCAGAGGACCTGGACTTCGGCCCCGGGGAACTGGACGGCTCAGAGGAGGACGAGCACGTCCGGGTCCCTGGGACTCCTCACCAGGCGGGTCACTGCCTTCAGTGGGCCTGCAAGGCCTGCAAGCGTAAGTCCAGCACAGTGGACCGGCGGCGGGCTGCCACCATGAGGGAACGACGCCGGCTGAAAAAGGTGAACCACGGCTTCGAGGCTCTGAGGCGCTGCACCTCAGCCAACCCCAGTCAAAGGCTGCCTAAGGTGGAGATCCTGCGCAACGCCATCCAGTACATCGAGAGCCTCCAGGAGCTGCTCCATGAGCATGTGGAGAACTACTACGGCCTTCCTGGGGAGAGCAGCTCAGAACCTGGGAGCCCCTCGTCCAGCTGCTCCGACAGCATGGTGAGACTGAGACCAGACACACACGGACTCATATACAGCTTCTCTCACTGTCTCCTCATCTCTGTGCAGCACACAGAGGTTTTTTCAGGTCCTGCTAGTTCAGTGTCTGTTGAAACGCTTTCCCTCATTGGACTAATTCAGAGTACTCTATTTGCATGATGGATAACATTCCCGTTAGCCTCTGTCTTGTTGCATCTCCCAAGATCTTGAGTTAAAAAGCTTTTGTTTGGGACTCTAGCTTAGTAGCTTAATTTCCGATGTCTCTGAGCATGCATATTGTAATAATTTGATATTACAATGCCATATCTAATTTGCATTTAGAGTATCTCCCTGGATCTGAAGGGGAATAGGCTCACTTCAAATGTAGAATATTTATTGAATAGACTTGCACTGATTGTGCTGTTGGGGGATCTCAATTACAATGTTCCCTTGTGCATTTCATCTTCTTTGGCTGCATCATTAATGCAAACATCTCTTGTGCAGTGTTATATATGCATGATGCTTTATGTTTCACCTGGAAATGCTATCCTTTCTTTTCATTGGTGTGTTTGGTGCATGTACATTACCCCAGTGCATGATACTTTCTCAGTTGGCCAGTCAAGATTAGAATCAGCTCTACAAAACAGTGGTTAGAAGGTGATGCGATGCTAAATAATAGAATGGATCTTTATGATGGCGGATGGAGTAATGGCTTTCCCACCATTGTACACGTTATAGCCTAATAAACACTGCTAAATCCACCTTACTGAAGTCTGGCAGGAAAGACTGTGCTTTTCTGCATTCCATCCTGACTGCATGTTCTCCTCCGCTGCCAGGATTTTCTGCAGATTTACTGGGAGAAAGTGTCATCTTGCACAAACTGGTGTTGCTTCCACTGATACAATCGATTCGCCACGGCTAGAGCCCGGGCAGATCATGGGAGTAGCATGCAACTTTGGCACTGAGGTGGCTGTGAAATAAAGAACCCTAGCCAGACAGGCAGGAACACTGTGGATTTATCAGTCTGGCAAGCCGACCAAGGATTACATTATGTACCCATATTTTAATCTTATTTAGTATATGTATGTTCTCATCTTAGTAGATTTCTTTGTTGTGCACCATTTACAAACCTCAGTTGAGGAAAATGCACTCGACACTTCAAAATGTCTGAAACGTAGAAAGGTGAATAGTGTCACGTGCTTTGTCATGACTGCTGTGCTAACGTCAGTTTGCTCTGTTTGTTTCCTTGTAGGTTGACTGTACCATTCCTGTTGTGTGGCCTCAGATGAACACAAGCTATGGCAACAACTACAGCTATACTAAGAATGGTAAGACAAATGGATGAATAGGTTTTTTGTTTGTTATGTCATGTAAACGTATAGACATTGTCTAATGAATACATGTACTGGGCTTATGTAAGGCTATGGTCTGGTTACAACCTGTGTATGTTGAGTATTGTAAAACCTGCCAGGTTTACTTTCGTTTGTTTTGATTCGTACTACAAAGACACAAATGGTGTTACAAGTTATGTGAATAATTTTGCCTTTCCATTTAAGTTCACCATAACCATAAATTGACTCAATGAGACATGGTAGTAAACTGATCTCATCCATAAGATGAGCTATCTTCATTGTCTTGACTGACCTTGTCCTTCCCCTGTTTGTCCTGTCTAGTGAGCTCTGGAGAGAGAGGTGCTGGTGCCTCCAGCCTGGCCTGCCTGTCTAGCATAGTAGATCGCCTCTCCTCGGTGGATGCCAGTGCCCCAGCAGGGCTCAGAGATATGCTTACCTTCTCGCCCTCCAGCACTGACTCCCAGCCTTGCACTCCAGAAAGCCCCGGGACCAGACCTGTGTACCACGTATTGTGAAGATGACCTGCATTAGAATATAAATAATCTGATGGCCCTGATCTTTAACCGCATACCACTTTGACTTCCTATTTCGGTGATGGCTAAGATCGATCAACACCTGCCAACCTTTGTATTGTAAATAAGATTGTAAATATGTACTGTAAATGTTCATTTATTTTAAACAATATAAATACCAACTGTGACATATTTAATTGATCCTTTTCATGTGTCTGTCCTAATATAGGCCTATGCATCATTGAAACAAGTTGTATTTAAGCTATTGCATTTGTTAGCTTCACGTTTCTCATGATCAATAAACGTTTCAATAATTCTAGAGTTCCCACATCTGTTGGTGTAAATGCTGTTTATTCTATCATTTAGAGTGAGTACCAAAGAGAGAGTAGCTTGCATTCCATTCCTGGTCAGAGTGTTGGTGTGGTGGGTGGAGATAGGAAGGGGAGGGGAGAGGGTTTGTGTACCTGTTTTTTCTTTAGGAACAGATGTTTCTCATTGTTAACACCCCTAACTACACCCTAAACACTATGGTTTTGAACAAATGGCCTGAACGTAACACTTGAAATTGTGTGTAAGGGAGGGGAAGGGGTTACTAGTATCATATGTTGCGTGTCATCAAAAGCCTATAGCTCATAAAATCAAAGTGTTGCAGTCTTTTTCCTGTTGGATTGTGACCCCATTAGGCTAAAAGGATTTCCCTCACATTTATAGCACATTTATAAAAGAAGAAGACAGTAAAATCAAACGTTTTTTGACTTGGGTTTGAGAGCAACCAACAGGTGATGTAGCTCCTGTATCACTTTCCCTATGGCAGCACAGCACACAGTCACGACCATGTGAAAACATAGAAACCTGTCTCGTCATGACACAACCTTCGAGAGACACTTAAGTCTTCATATTTATGACAAGCACCTTCCTGTTGTGACACCAGAGGGAGAGACTCAGTGGCGAGTGGGTTAGTAGTTAAACACTGGCTCTGCCTCTGTGGCACGAAGCTAGACGGCTCTGTGGCATAGCAGGCATACCAGCGAGGGCTTCTATTTCAGTAAGCCACACCGCTGGCTACGAAGCTCCCTACGCATTGAAGTAATTTTCCATGGCTGAACCTTGGATATATTCATAAATCACTCATGCACCAGGCATGTGACATCATGAGATGACAAGATATATAATATTTTTTCCACATCAACAGATAGTTTGACCCAAGGTTACAAACGGGCGGAATTTGCACCGAGTACCTTATTTTTAGGATATCACTCATCTATTTCAATTTGATTCCTCTTCCAACCTGGACAATGTAAGGACTAAACGTAGCCTGACACAAATCACTCTAATGTGAAGTACTCTGGCATTTCTCACAATAGCCAAAGCCATTATTTGCAATACTGAGTATACACTATTACCACAAGAGGGAGGTATTTCTAATACTTGACTCTGAGATGTCACTTCTCATGCTCTCATGACTCCATAGCTTTTTCAAATTGCTTATCTAATAAGTTGTGATATTGTTTGCGTCATATTATAGTTAAACAATAACTACCTGACAATTTGATACAGATGTAGGATCTTAATTTTAGCCAGTTTACTACACCAGGAAAATTACTCTGCAGCATATAATTAATATAATTAATTTTATAATTAATGGACATTTTGTAAGGGTTGATACATTTTTCGTAAGGGAAAATCAAGTCTGGGATTTCATGGTGGAAATGACAAAACTTCAGAAGCCTTTTTAAACCTCAAATACACTACACATTTTACATTTCCTGGATTGCTGGAAAGCTCTCCAGCAACAGGGTGATCAAATTAAGATCCTACATCTGTAGGCTTTTGACAGACATTGGGCTCTTCTAACGGGACAGGTTGGGATGAAAGGAAGACAGTTAACAATTCAATTGCTCTGTAGGCTACATCAAAACTTCAAAATCCACGTGCTCAAGTGGAGCCAATGTCATCCTCATGTTCACTGCAAATCCCTCCTTCAAATTATGAGGAGGCTATGAGGAGGTTAGCTAGCTGACAGACTCTTACATTAAACATATTTAACCACATTAAGTGATTTAGAATCACATCAATTCAATACAATTCAAACACTTTTGTCATTATGAAGGCTAACTATTTGTCACGCCCTGACCTTAGAGAGCCTGTTTATGTCTCTATTTGTTTTGGTCAGGGTGTGATTTGGGTGGGCATTCTATGTTATTTTTTCTATGTTTTTGTATTTCTACGTTTTGACCGGGTATGGTTCTCAATCAGGGACAGCTGTCTATCGTTGTCTCTGATTGGGAATCATACTTAGCCTTTCCCTTCTGTCATTGTGGGAAGGTGTCTTTGTTAGGGGCACTATAGCCTTGGTAAGCATCGTGGTTGTTATTTCTTGATGACATTTTTACAAATAAATAAAAAAGTACGCTCGCTGCGCTTTGGTCTTCCTTGAACGACGGCCGTGACACTATTGCCCTTTCATTGAGGACATACCTTTGAGTGCGTAATCTAGACACCATGTTGATTCCTCCCACTGGGCACAGATGTCTATTCTACGTTGGTTGACCAACGTTGATTCATCCAGTGTGGGCCCAGTAGGATTTTAGGCTATAGCTAGTAAATAATAGTATATACCCCTCAAATTCAAATCTGGACCTCAAACCATAAAGTCCTCTCTAATCTGGGACTGATTTAAACCTGGGACCCCAGAGGGATATACCACAAAGCAGGATCAATGAGTTAGCAAGCTAACTTGCCTAAATGAAAAATGTGTATTTGTTTTGTTGGGTCTATACAATTTTATTAGCCTGGCTGACGCGCGACCCACGTGACTACACAGTGAGGTGTGACTGGAAGACCTCCAGACCTGGTGCCAGACAGACTACTATACTAAAGGCTTCAGTCGAATCTTCCATGCTTTTCCTCTGTATAGTAGACTGTATCATCATTTAAGTTAACATAACCTTTGTAGTCTACCCTTTCCTTCTTCCTTTGCTTCCATGTGGAATCATATGAAGTATTGTTTTATCACCTGCTTCCAAATGTCTGTGGTACAAAAGCAATGTTTTCTACCTCTAGGTTGCCACGGCAGACCAACAGGGTACCACATCACATGCGTGCAATGCACCCACCCTACAGAGTAAAGTCTGGCATCCCCCCCACCCACCCTTGCATCTGGAAGTCTGTTGTGACAGAGACAGAGAAGATGTGATTTCACCTGCCTATAAAGTAAGTGTTGTGTTCCAGCATTACATAGAAACACATCAATTCACACCAGCCATATAAGTGTGAATTTCTTAGTGTTATACAGTGAATACATATGCCAGATATGCTGTTCTAAATTTGCGTTAGACTCATCAGATCATTCAGTTGAATTTAAAGGTTGTGATCATGGAAGTGACTTGTAGCCATGATTCATATGTCCACAAAGATGAGATTAGATGCATATAATGCAATGTCATTCCTGAGGGCTCAAATGTCAGTAACCACGACATGGTCCAGTCTCTGTAGCTTGTGCACAAGCCCTCTAGACTATATGAAGGTATCTGTAGTGTGTAGCCTACTGATTTATTAATTCAAGCTGAGATCTATTCGTTTTACAAAATAAGAATGAAAGATATTAACATATTTCACTGATCTCTCATCAGTGATGCCTAATTACGAGTTTGCGTTTCCATCCTCACTACTCAGTTCATTAGCCCCGTGGAATGAGAAAAGAGGTGATTAAATGGATAGATGGATTGCGAGGATGAGTCGCTGTTTATGAATTAGACATTCCTGATGGAAATATTCCTTTGATTCTATCTGAGGGGAATATATTTAAGAAATAAGGCCCGAGGAGGTGTGGTATATGGGCAATATACCACGGCTAAGGGCTGTTCTTAGGCACAATGCAACGTGGAGTGCCTGGACACAACCCTTAGCCGTGGTATACTGGCCATATATCACAAACCCCTGAGGTGCCTTGTTGCTATTATAAACTGGTTACCAATGTAATTAGAGCAGTAAAAATAAAAGTTTTGTCACAATCGTGGTATACGGTCTACAGCTTCAGCCAATCAGCATTCAGGGCTCGAACCACCCAGTTTATAATAGCACACACAGCCTGGTTTGTCTAGTTATGTTCCCTTTGACAAACACAATAGTAGGCCGATACACACTATGTTCTATATAGTCAGTGTAGCTGGGGCAAGCAAATCCACATCCTCAGCTTGAGTTTCCTTCCACCATCTTACAAGGACCACTGAGCTCCGGCATTACTTTCAGTGTCTGCCTTCTGTATTGACGTGCCATTGGCGATTGGGTTCATATTCAGATGCTTCAATTCAAGGGGGAATTATGATGTAAAAGCGTCATCCACAGGCACTTCATCTCAGTACCTGTCAGTGGAAGGCAGTGTCAGAACCAAGTGCTACTCTGCTGCCCTGTAACTCCCGTTCACAGCTCAAACAGACAGGGCTCACGAGTTAGTCCCCTTACCCCAGATTTCAGACAAGCACAATGGACACAGTAGAAGAAGAATCAGTTTGGGGTCAATAAAGTCGTCATTGTACACACGCACATATATTTATTTATACAAATATAATATGTATAACAATTGCATATCACCTGGTGTTGTCTTTTTTTTCTGTACAATCAGGAAGTACAGTACGTCAAATCAGGAAGTACAGTACGTCGAATCAGGGAGTACAGTTCGTCGAATCAGGAAGTACAGTACGTTGAATCAGGAAGTACAGTACGTCGAATCAGGAAGTACAGTACGTTGAATCAGGAAGTACCGTACGTCGAATCAGGAAGTACAGTACGTTGAATCAGGAAGTACAGTACGTCGAATCAGGAAGTACAGTACGTCCAGTCAGGAAGTACAGTACGTCCAGCCTAAAAAAATGCAAGTCGTCAATTAGAAAGAGAATAAGTAAATGTACAAAAGGGATCTGTCAGAGGCAAGATGAACTGCTCAAAAGTTGAGGGACAAAACACGTTCATAGCCCAATCTGGTTGGACTATCAGGATGGCACATTGCACACAGTATGCCTGTCAAATGATCTTGCACTACTTCAATACCCACCCACAAAGGAACTAGGCCTATATAGAACATACATACTAGAGTTTGCTACTAGGAAAACCATCCAATGTATTGTTTGTCTGACAGTACTACAGATACAAGACTCCTTTTGATCAGTCTTGATCATCAACTGGTTTTCTAATAGCTTTGAATGAATCCACAGTGCAACTTGTTATACTTAAATACGGTTACTTGTCATGAGAATACTACGTCAGACGATAGGTAGAGGGTTGAAGGAGAGAGTTTAAAACAGAGGTCCCGTATTGATAAGACGACATGAACATTCCACAGTCTCTTCCTCTTTTAACAGCCATTTGATTTTAATGGCAGAAGCTGCCTTATGACACACAGTGCATAAGATACAGTTGACCTAGTATTACATGGTTAACTTTTGTATCTTTACCACATACTGTATATCTCTAATCATTACTTTTATGTGAAATGTAAAACCAACGAAAGTCTGTTATTGCTAAATCTACAAGTTTCCATACAAAATATTTTCTCACTGCAATATATAAGGTAAAAAAAGAGTTCACATTTATCCAAAGCAGGACAAGTTTGACACAAAAAAGCAATGTTCATTCACACACAGACACAAGCTTCCATAGAAGAAACAATATCACTGTACAAAGCTATAGCAAAACCAAAGTCAGGAAACAAGTGAAATGAATTCAAAACAGATAACAAAAAGAAACTATCACAAATGACAAGGAGGAACATAGAGGGTCACAACTGTCAACTGTTAGAGGAAAACTTCAAATGAACACAAACAAAATAAAAGTTAAAAGGATGGGTTTCAGTGCTAGCCTCCAATGTCTCAAGTCACAAGCACCATTGTTTACATTTCAGAACACATATCATTCAGTTTTGCTTCCTTCTGTTGGTAGTACATTGAAGGGCGAGAGAGAGAGTCTTCACTGCTTAACAGTATCATATTCTCCTCTACCAGGTGGTTCCTTCGGGATCCTCCGCACAGAGATGGACTTAGAACCTTGCTTTCAGTGTCCTTCACTACTTCTTCTTTTGGAACAGCCTGTGGGGGATAGATGTAAGAACAGCTGAGAGCAATGCTTGAAACCATTTGACAAGTCAGTACTTTGGAAGGTCAGTAAAGTGGGATGCTAATGTCATATTCTGGTAGAATTAGTTACAAAAAAAGTGTAGTGTACTCTGCAGTGAATTGCGAAAAGTCCAATGAACTGTGAAAAGCCAATTAAAAATGATTGTGAATGAACCTTTTCTGCAGTGGGCTAAATCAGGGTCACACAGTGTTTCTTGGTAGTCTTAAACAAATCTACTTTGAAACAAAAGTGTACACCTCACACAGATGGTTATGGACTTTTAAGAAGGAAGACACCTGTACCATGTCAGATATAGAGTTTAAATGTATACAATTTTGAGTTTGCATCCCAATATTACACTTTATATACATCCCAGAAGACTGAAATATAACAAAACCGTCTGACATAAAAACAGGATTTTCGGTCGGTTTTAGAAATAATGTTTATTAATTATGAAATTATGAAAAATATGAACATTCCACCTATGAGGCCACTAGGTCATTTGACAGCAGGAAATGGCTACATGTCTGTGGCTTTCCCACTACCGAGAACAGAGATATAGGAGAGCTTATTGTGTCCTCGGCCTTGGTCAGCCTGGCCAGGTATGCGAGAGGAGACAGAATGGCCGGGCAGCGTGTCAGAGAGGAAGGCTACATGACGTACAGATTCCATGGTGCTTGCCACCTAGCAGCCTGTTCCCTGCTCAGTCCCCACTCCATGCCTCTACTGCACAGGTCTACAAGCTCACACATACCTCCCCGAGCTAAACGAGGGCTACACGAGGAGGGTTACTATCAAACGATCAGTGCCACTGAGGATCCCTTAGCCTGCGGGTGGTGTTAAGTCTTTTGTGATGTGCCTCATGGAGGTATGTCAAGGGTACACTTTAAAGAATGCTCAGTTGAATTAGCCACAGCAACGTGTCATAGCTTCATCAGAGGCCCAGACAGGCTTGGTATTACTACTACCTATTTTCAGAGTTGTCCTTATTTTTGCTTTATCACCTCCAGCAATCTAAGCAACGACGGGGTATATTTGTATACCATAAGTCTGCCTCAACGTTGCTCTGTGGTATGTGTTATAAAACATGTAGCATCCCATGAGCGTGAGCTCTTATTTGCTCAGCCATATCAAAAATAATTCACAAGCCACGCGGCTGAATTACTGACACAACATAGACGGTTATGACTGTACAGGGGATTGCAACTGCTTAGTTAACAAACACCCTGAAATAGATTAAGCGCTCTTTCCAGGAACTTAATGTGTGCAGCAAGCCAATGTTTAATGAAAAAATGAAAAGCTTAATGTAATCCTCTGTAACTTTTACCCAAAGGACAAGGCCTGGTATCATTCTGCAGTAGGAGCCTCTCTGACTGGAGCCTCTCTGGTACTCTCTCTGGGTATAAAGAGCCCAATGTGTTTTAAAGAACCACTGAACACGTCAATTGGCACTTCTGTTTTTTCTGTTGCTCATTAGAAAAACAAGATTTCAGTCTTGGAGGTTTGTTTCCGGACCGATTCCACGCTTGGTTAATGATGTCTGTCCCCCATGAGACACTGTAGATGCAGAAGCCTATTTCATGTTGTATTTGCGCAATTTTACATCTGACTAAGGTGTTTGTTGCAGTATTTCTCAAGTAAAAAAAATGCGTAACATGTTGTCTTATGCAAACCAAGTCAGGCTGCTGGGCAGGTCTGTCTCACTGTATGCTATTGAATAGAGAGCAATCACTGCAGCTGTTCACCCCATGTTAATGGGCAAATGTACTTCGTTTAATCAATACCCATCCTTTATTTACCAGTTGTGATACACACATGTTCATAACACTTTGTAGTCAATGTGGACACTAGAATAACTGTTTCTGACTCATATCGATGCCACATGGGCAGTTTTCAGAGGCATTCGTTGCGTTTTAAATGTTGCTGTTTCGAATGTGCAATTGTGTATCTCCAGACTATGCCAGCCTCCGTCAGTTCACCCTATTCCCCAAAAACCTTTGCGGTGCTAAAGAGTCCTGTGTGGCTCAGTTGGTAGAACATGGCGCTTGCAATACCATGGTTGTGGGTTAAAGTCTCAAGGGGGACAAGTGAGAAAATGTATGCTCTCGATAAGTGTGTCTGCTAAATGACGGAAATGAAAAATCTCTGTCAGATCCTTAAAACAGTATGAGTCTAAATTAAATCATAGTTTGTTGAATATGTAGCCAGTTTAGAGGACTGGTATTCTTACTGTTTCAGCTGTGTGGCCCTTCTCCTTGGTGGCCCCTTAGCCTGGTCCCAGATCTGTTTGTGCTGTCTTGCCAACACCTACAGTCATCCTTGGTGTGACAATGCCCATAAGAGTTGGCAAGACAGTACAAATAGATCTGGCACCAGGCTATGGTCCCCCACCCTTAAAGCAATGAAAAGCCTCACCTACGACATATGGTTCTGCTGGGTTGTGAGGTTCTGCTGCTGCTGGGCCTGCATGAGGAGCTGCTGCTGCTGGCGGCGGCGGGCCGTGCGGAGCTTCTCGAAGCGCGCCTCCATCTCCTCCAGGACCTTGGGCGTGTAGCGTACCACCAGCTTCACACTGTCCTTGGCTGCCTTCAGAAGCTCCACTGCCTTCTCGTGGTGCTCCCCCTCCACACTCTGGGGAGATACAGTGAAAGAGAAGAGACTCAGCACATTTAAGAAATGTGGTGGCAATGTTTTAGTGTTTTAGTGGTATGGTCTCTGAAGTCTGCCTCCGTTTCTTAATTGGCATGGATAGAGAAATAAAGGGACTTCTATGTAAGCAACAATGACACAGTTACACAGCAGCAGCTTCAGTTTCTAAATGGTTACTACCAATTAGGTTTTAAATGGAAGTCAAATGTATTTCTACTTAGTTCAACAAGCATTGCATATTTGGTATAATTAGTACTTCCTCCTCAAGCCCAGAGTATATATATATATATATATATATATATATATATATATATATATATATATATATATAAACGATATATACGACACACCTACTCATTCAAGGGTTTTTCTTTATTTGTACTATTTTCAAAAGATAATAAAGACATCAAAACTATGAAATAACATATGGAATCAAAAAGTGTTAAATAAATTAAAATATATTTGAGATTTGAGATTCTTCAAAGTAGCCACCCTTTGCCTTGATGACAGCTTTGGCATTCTCTCAACCAGCTTCATTAGGTAGTCACTTGGAATGCATTTCAATTTTGTCAATTTTGTTAGACCAGCTCTTTCAGGAGGACTGGGCCAAAATTCACCCAAATTATTGTGGAACATTTGCCCCAAGATTAACAATTTAAAGGCAATGCCTCTAAATACTAATTGAGTGTACAGTGGGGCAAAAAAGTATTTAGTCAGCCACCAATTGTGCAAGTTCTCCCACTTAAAAAGATGAGAGAGGCCTGTAATTTTCATCATAGGTACACTTCAACTATAACAGACAAAATGAGAAGAAAAAAATCCAGAAAATCACATTGTAGGATTTTTAATTAATTTGCAAATTATGGTGGAAAAATAAGTATTTGGTCACCTACAAACAAGCAAGTTTAGTTGAAGTGTACCTATGATGAAAATTACAGGCCTCTCTCATCTTTTTAAGTGGAAGAACTTGCACAATTGGTGGCTGACTAAATATTTTTTTGCCCCACTGTATGTAAACTTCTGACCCACTGGGAATGTAATGAAAGAAATTAAAGCTGAAATAAATCATTCTCTCTTTTTTTATTCTGACATTTCACATTCTTAAAATAAAGTGGTGATCCTAACTGACTTAAGACAGGGAATTGTTACTACGATTAAATGTCAGGAATTGTGAAAAACAGTGTTTAAATGTAGTTGGCTAAGGTGTATGTAAACTTCCGACTTCAGCTGTATCACCCACCACTGCAACCTGTATGCTCTCGTTGCAACAATTTCGGCTGATCATTTTACAAAGAGAGGGTCCAGATTGTCTAGCCCAGCCGATTTGTTGGGATCCAGGGGTCTGGGGGGGGACTGAGATGTTAGGGGTAGCCAGGTGGAAAGCATGACCAGCCGTGGAAAAATGCTTATTGAAGTTATCGATTATCGTAGATTTATCAGTGGTGAGTGTTCCCTATCCTCAGTGCAGTGGGCAGCTGGGAGGAGGTGCTCTTATTCTCCATGGATTTTAGTGTCCCCAAATGTTTGGGAATTACAGGAAGCAAATGAACAGGTGTTCCTTGTTAAAAGTTCATTTGTGTAATTTCTTTCCTTCCTAATGCGTTTGAGCCAATCAGTTGTGTTGTGACAAGGTAGGGGGGTATACAGAAGATAGCCCTATTTGGTAAAAGACCATGTCCATATTATGACAGAACAGCTCAAATAAGCAGAGAGAAATGGCAGTCCATCATTACTTTGAGACATGAGGGTCAGTCAATCTGGAAAATGTCAAAAAGCAGTAAGCGCTACAATGAAACTGTCTCTCATGAGGAATGCCACAGGAAAGGAAGACCCAGAGTTACCTCTGCTGCAGAGGATAAATTCATTAGAGATAACTGCACCTCAGATTGCAGCCCAAATAAATTCTTCACAGAGTTCAAGTAACAGACACATCTCAACATCAACTGTTCAGAGGAGACAGGCCTTTATGGTTGCTGCAAATAAACTATTTCTAAAGGACAATGACCCAACACACCTCCAGATTCGGCTTGTCACCAAAAGCACTCACAAACTTCTACAGATGCACAATCGAGAGCATCCTGGCGGGCTGTATCACCGCCTGGTATGGCAACTGCACCGCCCACAACCGTAAGGCTCTCCAGAGGGTAGTGAGGTATGCACAACGCATCACCGGGGGCAAACTACCTGCCCTCCAGGACCTCTACACCACCCGATGCTACAGGAAGGCCATAAAGATCATCAAGGACATCAACCACCCGAGCCACTGCCTGTTCACCCCGCTGTCATCCAGAAGGCGAGGTCAGTACAGGTGCATCAAAGCTGGGACAGAGAGACTGAAAAACAGCTTCTATCTCAAGGCCATCAGACTGTTAAACAGCCACCACTAACATTGAGTGGCTACTGCCAACACACTGTCAATGACAGTGACTCTACTCCAGCCACTTTAATAATGGGAATTGATGGGAAAGGATGTAAATATATCACTAGCCACTTTAAACAATGCTACCTTATATAATGTTACTTACCCTACATTATTCATCTCATATGCATACGTAGATACTGTACTCTATATCATCGACTGCATCCTTATGTAATACATGTATCACTAGCCACTTTAACTATGCCACTTGGTTTACATACTCATCTCATATGTATATACTGTACTCGATATCATCTACTGTATCTTGCCTATGCTGCTCTGTACCATCACTCATTCATATATCCTTATGTATATATTCTTTATCCCCTTACACTGTGTATAAGACAGTAGTTTTTTGGAATTGTTAGTTAGATTACTTGTTGGTTATTACTGCATTGTCGGAACTAGAAGCACAAGCATTTCACTACACTCGCATTAACATCTGCTAACCATGTGTATGTGACAAATAACATTTGATTTGATTTGATTTAAAGGCTATTTGACCAAGAAAGAAAGTGATGGAGTGCTGCATCAGATGACCTGGCCTCCACAATCACCTGACCTCAACCCAATTGAGATGGTTTGGGATTGGACCGCAGAATGAAGGAAAAGCAGTCAACGAGTGCTCAGCATATGTGGGAACTCCTTCAAGACTACTGAAAAACCATTCCAGGTGAAGCTGGTTGAGAGAATGCCAAGCGTGTGCAAAGCTGTCATCAAGGCAAAGGGTGACTACTTTGAAGAATCTAAAATATAAAAGATATTCTGATTTGTTTAACACTTTTTTTGGTTACTACATGATTCCATATGTTATTTCATAGTTTTGATGTCTTCAACAATTATTCTACAATGTAGAAAATAGTAAAAATAAAGCAAAACCCTTGAATGAGTAGGCGTGTACAAACTTTTGACTGGTACTGTATATTTTCACATAAAAATTCTGGATGTCACGGAAATCAAATGACTCCTTTATGAAGATTGCTTTTTAAAGCACATTTTTGATTAGTGTTTGTCTGAAGGCAGTTTTAATTCCAAACACATCCTGACTTTACCATGTAAATTGGTTTTCATTTGATGGTGTAAATGGAGAGTTACGGAATAGGATTCGGCAAGGAGTGACTTTGAATGGCCAAACCGCTAAGCCGTGTGAAGTTTGGAACACTTTGCTCATGGTGACATTTGCTTCTTCTAAAAAACGGTTGCTTTGATATAGCGTTTGTTGTTGCGCATTGCTTTAGTCATTTAGTCATAGATAGCTCTCCTTTATCTTGGACGCTGGTTCACTATAAGCCTCTTTTTATTTAGGCTTCAGAAAACCAATCACTCTGCATGACCCTATCAATATTCTGAAAGTTTGACTCAAGGTTTAGACAGAATGCTTCCCTGCTCGGATGTGGCTTGTCAGAAAAAGTCAAGCAAGATGAGAAAATGAATACCTTGAAATATTAACAACAGCACACAACTGTGATTGGGATTCGTAATATAGAAGATGCGAATTCACCGAATATCATAAATAGGGTACAGAGTTTTTCCTGGTTGGTTCACGTGGTCAGGAAGATCTGATCATGTAACCAAACCTAGCGGTAATAGTAAATAAGCAATACATACCACACCATTGACAGACAGGAGCTGGTCCCCTCGCTTCAGGCCCCCGTGCCTCTCAGCCAAGCCCCCTGGGATGATGCGGGAGATATAGATGGGAGAGTTCTGCTCCTTGCCGCCCATCACGTTGAAGCCCAGCCCCTCCTCCGTCTTGGGCAGCTCTACCACTCGGGGGTGAGAGTGACCCTCGCTGGCAGCAAAGGCTGCAACTGTGGCCTGCAGAGAGAGACAGGCGAGATGGTAACGATCAGACCATTATTGGTGTGCTCAGCACTAACTCCATGCCCTATACCACCCTATTCTGTCTACCACACAAATAGATTAGATAATGACGATACTAAGTGAACTGGGATTGCATTTCCCAACAGCCAAATAAACTTTCCCATACCCAGGAGCAATGTAGAACCAAAGTGTACAGACTTAAATTCACTCTGAGGGTGGGACCTTCTGACTTCTCTCTCTAAATGGGGCTTAGAGACGTCCAGTAGGGCCGAGAATAACAAAGTCAGAGCCAAGGTGATGTATTGTATAGCCATGTGAGATGTTTTCTGGCTCTGTAAGAACATGGATTAGCACATATCTGTCGCAGCTGGAGAAGAAGAACTTCCACCCCCACTAACTAAATCTCTGTGAGCCTGCTTCATTAAATTCCACTGGCTTGGGATGGCTTTCAAGTTCTAGACGAATCTTCTCCTCACCTTGTCGTCTGAAACAAAGTGTGCAGGAGCTTGTTAGCCCAGCCTGGGAAAGGAACAGCAGATGTACATCGCCACGGGTGCCGGTCTGTCAAGTCTGTCTCATTATTATTGAGCAATACTTTCTCGGGAAACTGCAGGGGAAAAAGGCCTCTGTTTCAAAGCTTGGCGTATGTGGATCCAATGTTTTCCCTAGCAGGTGAAAGCCCTGAGATCCTCCACTTTTTCGTCCCCCCCTTTCCATCTCTCTCGCTCCATCTCTCTCTCCCACTGTGAGTAAAGAAGCACTGTGTTCAGTAGGCCACCATCCCCTCTCTGGCTAACGGCATATCGACCTTCACAAATGTATCTCCCTTCCCGAGAGGAAGAAACTAGATGGCATATGGCTGCCTCCTCCAAATGCAAAAACGTGTCTGGGGCGAACCAAACAAAAATTACAGCTTACTGGGAAATTGTCCAAGTAATGTCACAGTACATATGGAAATTACTTCATTTCATAAAATGTTATCATCATCAGCCATCAGTTCAGCTCAGTCTTTTCTCTGGAGCACCATAGACTAAGTGGTCTCCCATCTCTAGAAGATAAAAGATAAGAACCTCAGGCCAGGAATTACAGTCTGGAATTGATTCAATTAACTGGGTAATAAACTGAATCAAGTGCTCATGTTCTCAGGTGGAACACATTTTAATTGGTAAACGCTCACCAGCAACACTACAGCAAAGGCATCTAAAATAACATCTACCCTGCTAATGCCTCAAGATTGCTGGTGTATCAAGGGATCCCTGGTTTTCCATAGGACTATAACACGTTTTTTAGGCCCCCGGTGTCCTACTTAAAGTGATTCATGTGAAATGCCCTGAGTGCTGCCCTCCAGACCTTTGGTCAGTGATGTACTTGAAGAGGAGGCTGATGAAACAAGCACCGGCTCAGCTAAACGGGAAACTCTCAGGAGGGCAGCACTTTCAAAAACAGCGCACCATCTCATTTCGATGTCATCGATTGAAATCACTCCCGTGGGCATGGAAGCCAGTGAACGGACTTTGCTCTATGTTAATTGCTGCTCCGCTGGTGGCTACATTTAATATGCTTTTGAAAAGACTGGTGATGGACAAGGACAAGTTGAAAGGCACTTCATGCTGTCGGCATTGCTTTCTTGTGTAAACAGTGTCATATGGACAATCTGGCTTACTTTAACACTGTTAAATACAAGCCCCAAGGCCTCTTTCATGAATTGTAAAGCAGTTTGATTAGACCTATCTACATTCTCTCTTTCAAAACAGCCTTTGAATAAGCTTTGAAAATAAAATGATTTGTTTATGAATATGTATTTTATAATGTTGAACAGGGACCTTGAATATTCAACAAATGATGGATATTCGAAGGGAAATGAAAAGGACACGTCACTGTAACAGCAGCATAACCATCAACCTCAAAACCATTTGATCTGAGCAGGCTAGAAAGAGTATTTTGATATTCCATCAACATCAGACACAGTGGTGTCCTTCAATAGGCCTAAGCTATGTCTTTGCATACCTTTCATCCAAGGTGGAAATTCACAACACAATCCACAGTCTGATTAAAGTCGGAAAAAAAGGTTACCCCGTTTACTTCTCCTTGAGAAAGGGACTGAACCACAGTCAAAGTTTTGCAAACCATTTGCGATTGAAGAGATGACGTTTCGCTGACAAAAAAGGAGCCCTTTGGAATTGTACTCCACACCGGGCCTACTTATCCATTCATCCTGCTTGCCCAGTGTTGTCAATCAATCCGTGTCCTACTCCTCTGTGTGCCCAGTCTCTGGAAGGAGCAGCCAATTGAATCAGTCAGTGTGCGTACCTCCCTATGATGCCCCATGTCTTCTTCACTCCCTCTCTGATGTTTTGTGAACACTGGGAGGACGGAGATGCACTCCTCTCTCTCATCTCACCCTCCCTGTTGATTCCCTCTTTTCCTGTCCCCCTTTCACTGTTAGAGATCTGCTTGCTTTATTCTCCTCCACAAAAGAAGCTCTCCTCAGAAGGAATATGAATGAGCGGTGGCGGAGGGACTCATTGGTAGAACCTCTCAAGTGTTTACATCCAAGGTCTGCTAATGAGTAATTCATTTGTACACCAAACCGGCTCCAGTCTTTGATCATCTGAAGGAGACATGATGGGTGTTTGTGTATCTAGGCTACATTGTACAGTATCTTTCGGCCTCAGGTGTGGTAAATACAGCTAAGCCGGTCTGAGATGTTTGCTCACCTTCGCTGTAGCCCGTGCCTGGTACTCTGGACAGCCATTGACTGTGATTGTTTCATGCATGTACTGGTACACCTGAAAGAGAGAGAAAAATGGACCAACCATCAGCGTATTTTCTCAGTACCTTTTGAATTGTCTGCTACATTTCTCCAAGTCTCTTGCATGTTCAATCCATGTCGTAGGCTACCAGACTTGGTACTTGGCAGGGTTAGGTTTTTGATTTCAATTCAAACCTGTATTTTGAGAGTTTTATTTTGCAAATACCTCCGAAGATTATGTAGATATTCATTGGATTTCTTCATCCACCTGGATCCACCTTTCACTGTTAATAAACTGCACACTATTTGGTGCCTGATCCTGCTGCCTCCTGCTACTTACTGCCCTTAAGGCTGCTCAAACATCTGGTCCCTACGACAATTAGCATAAGCAAACCGTGGTGCATCAGTAAGTACAAAATACTCATAGCACACTGTGGTGTGGCGCTACTACCCCTTTTGGTTTTCTCTCATGTGGGTAACACATGGCACTGAGTAAATAAACTGAAGAGAGTGGAGTTTGGAACGGAGTAGCGAGTGGAGCTAAGACTCTTGGTACTGTAGGTGAATTTCGACTGAGGATTTACCCCAGTGTTCTACCAAAAAGCATCAGACCTGTCTGTTTCCAGCTCCATGGCCCAGCTCCTGGTACTTACTGGGCCATGGCTCAGTGGATCTGACCTGACTTGGGGTCAAGGCAAGGCCACTGGGGCTCTTCGGGCATCATTAATATACTGAGCAAAAATAAAAACACAACATGCAACAATTTCAACGATTTTACTGAGTTACAGTAATAAGGAAATCAGTCATATAACCTTATTCCAGGACACCTCTTCCACATCTACAGTGTGTTCTTACCTCCTCTAAAGAGGAGTCAGCATTATGTGCCAGTGGAAAGCTTTCAGGTGTAAAAGAGCCATTTTCTAGTCGTTTCTATACGTTTCTATAGTTGTTTCTATACATAGTCGTTTCTATACAGAATATGACATACTGTTTCGACACCATTTTACAATAGCCCCCCCAGTGCACAGTATGACATTATCATTGAAAATTTGAATTTGTTCTTAACTGACTTGCCTAGTTAAATAAAGGTACAATAAATAAATTTTAAAAAATGACACCTTCCTCTGGTGATCCAACAAACAACTCGAAACATTATGAATGCTCTGATTAGTGGTGCATTGTTGAACATTACATGAGACATTGGCCTAAATCCCCATACAGGGTCATGCAATTGTTTGATGTGACTCATGTTATCCCACATCCTTTGTGTGTTTTAGCCAAGAGGCTTGCGGCTGGTCCATTCTATAAACATTTGTTTCAGTGCATCGCTTTTCACATAAAGATACAGCATCCATCCATCATTGTGAGCCTGATTTAAATACACTTAAGATGTATGGACTGTTGTGTATTCAAGGTCTCAGTGGATGCCTTGCTGTGAGTCAGGATAATTGTGTCTAGGAAACACGTGAATAACAATAAAGGTCAAGCTATTTCAATCTGTAATTTGCTTAACTATATGCACAAACATCCACGAGTTGAAGTGCAAATTGGATTTACCACTAACTACTGCTGAATTATTCAACGAGCAAACCAAATTCAATTGTAACGTCTCAAACCCTTCTCGAAGAACAACATTGACTTTGTTTTTTTTCCTGTGCAGTGAATTGAAAGCTTTTTCATGGTATTGTTTTTCGCTGGAATGAAAACTAATAGGGATTTTACTCATCAGCTCACACCTCGGTATGTCTCTACTCTCTACAAAGGAGAGCATGTGTTTTCTGGGCTCAACCACCATTCAATGTTTCTGTATGATGAGCTGGAGCAAAACAAGGCCCTTGCCTCTTTGAGACTTCAACGTGCTTCATCTGTGTTTCAACAATAAAACAAGTGGTTTCGTGAAGCCTTGGTATATCCGACTGATGAAAAACAAAGTCCATTGTTGATGTGAAAATAAAATAACAACCTCAAGCTTACAATTCCCAACAACCAAATAAATCAATTGCATTTTGTTCTGAGCAAGTAGTTCACTTACAAAAATAAGATATTGGAGCTTTTTAGGTTGACCATAATGAACCCAGTTGAACTCAGTCTGACAACACTGTTAATGAATGAACTTAACCTTCTGTTCTGATAATTCATTGGGGGAAAATAATCTCCAATAACATAAAGAAAACAGTCACAACATGGAACAAATTGCTGTGTTATTTTTGATGTTGTGAAGCTCCAGGGAACATACAGATACATGCAGGTAGAAAGAGCGAGAGAATGAGATTTGAAAGACTTGCACTCCTGAAGACATCATTTCTACCTCATTCCCCCTCCTGTTACTACGCATCCATCTTTACCTCCGAACTCTACTTTATTCCTGTCCCTCCTGAATATACTCTCTCTCTCTCTCTCTTCCCCCTCTCTCCTGACTCTCCGGTTCACTGGGCGTAAACCACGGCAGGCTTTCATTAACCCAGATCTATTTAACCTCTGTGGAAGGCTCATTGTGCTTGATGGGCTGGGGGCTACCCGTCTACCGCCAGCCTTATGAGGACGACACAATGCCTGATAGTGGAGAGAGCTGCCCGGAAGGTGCCTGGCACGATGCGTGTAACCATGGCTCCCCGACCGTCTCCCTCTCTTTACTGAGACGGGGAGTGGAGAGCAAAATGGGGAAGGATGAGACGGAGAGAGAGAGAGCTTGAAGAGCTCTCCTTCTCCTCTCTCTAGCTGACTGAGTTTAAAGGGGTCATTTGGTAGAAGCAAAATGGCATTTAATAACTGTTCATTCACAGACCTCCCTCGCTCTGTCAGCATGACACAAAAAGAGAATATTAAACACACAGAGATAATTAAATGAAGTAGCTTTCAGCCTTCAGCTCACAGTAAATGTAGTAAGAGACTAAGGTCTGCCCTCAATGGAGCGGCATACAAATCCTTTCCTTTATATGAATTCAAAGTGAGACCCGTATCCATATGCCCTGTTCCATTATCATCAGGCTACTACAACTCTATGATCACATAATTGATTCAGTTCATTGGAACATACTATGCTTTTTTTTTGCAAGGAAAAATGACCTGCATTGTTTTGTGACTAATGAAAGTCATGATTCGATTTCATGTGTGGAATGAATCGTTTGCTCGGGCCTCTCGGATGATTTTCATCAGGACCAGTTCTTGATATGCATAGCGCTTTAAGTCAAGCCAACAGAGTGGCTGGAAATCATCATAAACTCCATCATTTCCAGCTGGTTAGCGCTCCCAGTCGTCTTCCCTGGTGTCCTTCCCTTTCCATTTGCAAAGCAGATTGACTCTGACAACTCATTCAGGGACATTCCCTGAGCTCTGAGATGTCATTGATAGACAAGGTTGGGAAGAGCAACGCTCCTCCTCACCCCATCTCTCTGTAATTGTGGGTCTTTCACCTTAGCAAGCATTTCCATCCCCCATCAATTTCCCCTATCAACAGTTAGCCAGTTAACCCCCTCACCCATAGCTAGGCTGATTCATGTGGCTGTAAATACTATTGACACTGTGAAGAAGGTTTTCAGCCGGATCACCTCTGTGACTTCTACAGTACAGACATGATCAAGCTACCCTGGTCTGTGGGATTCTGTGTCTGCTCATCAGACCATGAAATGAGCTTCACCAGCAGATATGAGACGAGGGGAACAAATCAAATCGCTCAATTACAATACCTGGTGGCCCCAGCTTAATGCAGTATAGGTCATCTGCATTAATGAAATGACACGCAGGTGAATCCCAATACCGCACAACAATATATGGCTCTGACGCAACCCTTAATCTTCCTGTAATAGCTGTGGAGGAAATGATTTAATGACCTACTATGTTGTTTAATTGAACATACTATGCTGTTTTTACTTGGAGAGTTGTACATTGTTATACGTTAGTATTTTGCTGATACAGGCTTGTCTTGTGTGACTTAGTCATTTGTCTGGGCGTACAGATAAGAGCCGTTTAGGTGTGACTGCAGTATGTGACATTCTGTTTTAACAATCTACAGGAACCTAGACGTGTGAAACAATATGCAGGACGGAACGGACAAAATGGAGGCAATGGTTGAGTGGTTGTTATTGATTGCTTCATTTTTGCAAATCTAATAATAAAGTTGTTTTGAAGAATACAGTCTCTCTCCTTTTGGTTAGAACCCCCACGACGTGGCTCTCTCAACGACAAAGATTTCCCATCTGCAGACATATTGCAGCACAGAACAGGGTGATTGCATTACGATTAACTCACCAATGTAGCTCAAAGAGGCTCAGCGGTCTAGTCCTACTATGTCAGGGTATGAAGAGCGAGCCGGGGGGGAAGTGTTTTATGATGCTCGTCACTGTCCATAGTCTGGGGAAAATGTGCATGTGCTAGGAAAGTGAATGCAGGGGTTGTGACAGCATTGCTGGATTGTAAACACATGTGACATTCTCACGTATGGCAAGCTATTGCGCCATTCACATAAACACCATGTTCTCTGATCTTCCATAGAGACATGGGAGCATTTATCGCCTTGGGAGTCTGTTAGTCCAATAACCACTGACGTGAACACCACAGCTGTTGAATGTTGCAGCGTAACTGTATGTGCTGATAACGATCTCTGTAATAACAGCAATCATCATCATGGCCATGACCACTCATCTTCACTCTCCAGCTCCTCTAGCAGTCAGACCTCTACGAGAAAGAGCCATTCTGCACCGTGGCAAAGTGTCAGCTCACACAAGGACGTAATTGACTGGAAACTATGGCCACGTCAGCCTCTGCATCTAATCCAAGCGGATTCTCTCTAGTTTCCCTGGTGACTGAATGTGTTGTTGGTGGTTGAAGTGTTTCTCTCGCTCTTTCCCTCTCAATGGCCAGCTGTTGTAACCTAGTCTGTAGGGTGCTGCCTAGCTGCTACTCCTGGCAGAGACATGACGCCTCCCCCACCACCAGGCAGCACCAGGCTCCAGTGTCTCTGCCTGACTCCCAGGCCAGGCTTCTCTCATCCTGCTCTCCAATGAAAGGGCCAGCCCACCCTGACATTTCCTCTGGTAGATTACATTTCCTACTAGATGACCTCAGTCTGTATTGATGGCCCTCTTACCCTTCAGTCTGTGTGTCTGAGCTGCCCACGTCTGGGAAAACACCCCTAAAAGTCTGCATTGTTGTGTAGCCACATTTATTCATTCAAATAACCATCAGTCACCTGTGGTCAACTTCCCTGTGTTGGCAGGAGGAAAAGGAGCCTGGGGCCGTGGTGCAGAGGAATCGACTCACCTCTCTAATGGCTGTGCAGAACTCACTCTGCAACACCAACTTCAGGGACTGCAGCTTGTGACCCGGGACGTCCCCGGACTCCTGTAGCTTCTCCAGCAGCTCAATCGCCCTGGCCACATCTGACAGAGAGAGAGAAAGACGCAGAGAGAGGGAGGAGAGAGGGGAAGAGGCAAAGAGAAGGAGAGAGAGGAAGAGGTAGAGAGAGGTGGAGAAAGTCAGAGAGAGAGAGAGAGAGAAATGACAAGAAGGAAAAAAATGCCCCATTGAATTACATTAACCTCAGCCTTGAAAAAGAAGTCCGGAGTGAATCGATAGAGAGGATAATGGAAAAAAACTGAGTCAAGGCCTAGGGGAACAAGAGAGAGAAATCCCAGCGTAGTTTGCATTAGGCCTGCTCCATGCATGAGAAAATGGGGGGCGGACTTCGGGGAAGGGAATTGTTCCGTTCAAAGCGAGCGATTCCTGGCAGGAGCAGGCACCATGAGCATTAGATCCTTGAAAACAAACCCATGATGCCTCTGAGTTAAAGACTTTGACTCCTGTGTCTAGTAAACTCTCCACTCCTAATTATCATCCGGTGAAGAAATACAGAGTAAAGCAGATTATTTTCACACTCTTAGAGACAAACAGGGAAAATTAAAGAAATGAGAGTACATGCTGGAAGGGGAGAGGAGGGATTTGGTGCTCAGCCTAATCGTTGGGTCAGTTGTTCTAGAAGAAACTAAATAAAAAGCAGTTGGTGGATAATGTGCATCTGTCAACCCTTTATCCCTTGAGCATGTGCAAAGATCAGCGAGTTGCTCGAAAATGATCAAACCACTTGTAATCAGCTACAGATTTGATATTTTTCCTACCGAGCTTGATGTCGAACACAGTGACACAGTGCCACCCAGGAGGGAAATTGCAAGATGTTGTATTGGAGTTGATAATATAGCTTAGGTGTGAAAAATGAAACGTCGTTAAGTGAGTCTACTTTATTAATGCTAGAAATATCCAACTACATCGGAACAGCAAGTGTATACTGAGGCTAGGTGCAAGGATTCTAAACAATCATCTTAAACACCTTTACCCTGGTGTTGAACTAGCGCCACATTCTGCACCACACCGACAGAGAGAGGTAAACAACCGACCATGTTTATAAACATCACGCCGAACCCAGGGAGGCTGGACTGAGACGGAAGACAATCTAGTGTAACCCGGTGAGGCAGAGAGGAGACAGAAAAGCTATTACCTTTTACAGACCTAGGGCGAACTAGGTAAGAGGAGGGAGAACTGCATACATAGAACCGGGGGTTGTTTGGGCAGGTTTGTTTTGTGCCTGTATTAGGCAGTCAAACAGACATTCAAGGGCACAACATTTACTGTTAGTACACAAGTATACATGGACAAAGAACATGATACCCAGAGAACCAGCGTGGATTACATTAAACCAGAAGAAATGGTGGGGTCGATTTCCATCAGGATTGGTTACTTCCAAGCCACAAAGTGTTGTCATCGAGATCTTTACAGGGCATTCATCAAACTCCACGACTCCACTCAGCATCTTCTGTAATGATGGTGTTGTATAGCACAGATCATATCACATAGGATGTTCTCAAGGATGTACAAAAATAACATGTTTTATTGTCACATACACCGGATAGGTGCAGTGAATTTTTTTTTTTTTTACAGGGTCAGCCATAGTAGTACGGCGCCCCCGGAGCAAATTAGGGTTAAGTGCCTTGCTCAAGGGCACATCGGCTGATTTTTTCCCCCCAGCTTGTCGACTCGGGTATTTGAACTGGCGACCTTTCAGTTACTGGCCCAACGCTCTAAGTCTAGGCGTGGGTGGTGTAGTCTACCCTAGAGGCAGCCTGTTCTGGTAAGAACCCTAAACTACGGGGAGACGAGAGCGGAATTAAAGCTGGTCCATAGAGAGTCGGACACAGGAAAGAGGACACTTTTCTCTGAACCTGTGAGTGTGAATGGAGGGATCTAACAGTAATGTAGCAAATGTACAGAATTTCCATCAGCTTTAATAAGCATCCAATGAGTCCCTAAGGTGAATGAGGTTGTACAGTATTCTGTACCATACCTGTAAAAAACAGTTAGCTTTGCACTAATGAGTGGCTAGTAATCTGCTGGTATTATTCCTGGGTAGTTTTATGAGCGTTTATTTCTCATTATAGCGAGGTCAGAGCCAGATCAGGAGAGCTTTTGCCTGCTCTCATTTTCTCATTAGCGCCAATTTCTTCATCCACGTCAAGGTCTCTGACGAGGCCTCCGACATCGAGCAACACATCAAAGATTTAAGATTTCTAAAACATTTTTGTTGATAGATGGGATTTCTCGGGAGGTCAGTTTTTGTACTTTGACGCTACACTGATCAAAAGCAATAGTTGGTATTCTTCACCTGTTCAGCACCACTTTCAAGTAGTTTGGCTTTCAACTTCGGTCTGGGGAATTAAATAAATGTATTCTTTGAAATAAACTGGGTTATAGGCTAAGAAGCTATTTTGTAAAAGTAAAGCTAACTGTGTTTGATTGCGAAAGGGAAGGATTTCAGGTATCAAGTTGTTTGAAAGGAGAAAGCAGTCTGGAAAAGTCTTAGGCTACAAGCCGTCAAAGGCAGTATTTTAGACCCATATTTGAATAGCAAAAAAAACGCAAATCCGGTAACGACGCCATAAATGTCATGCCCCATCTCCCCTATTCAGACTGTCCAGTGTCTGAGCCCAGTCAGCCAACACCCAAGCAGTGAATAGGGATTGTTGCTACCAGATGTGACAGTTGTTATCCCCCTAGACCAGTGATGAGGGCTAGACTACAGCAGAGCCTCTCCTGCTCCTAGAGTTATTACAGGTAATCGGTCATAAAAGCCTCCCCTCTCCAGCAGTTGCATTTCATTTGCTGCATCGCGACACATATCATGCCCATCAACCACCCTTCTTCCCTTGGTCTGCTAGCTCATCCCCTCTGCAAGCACTGTCACGTCGATTTGTTTCAAGAAGTAGATGGCTATTTGTGGACAGAATGTCTTGGACAGACCGTGGATAGTGTCGTGTGATAATTGGTGTAGAACATGCAGCAGTAATAGAACACCATCCAGTCCTGTGAGGAGCTGCCTACGTCAGGCATTTCTGCTGGACTACTGTATTTTGTCTACGGTGGGAGGAGTGAGACATCAAATGGTTTCCTCTGTGTGTGATCTAAGGGGTATAAACCCCCCAGGGTATAAGATTGACTTGGCGGCCCAGGGTGATTTGCAGTTTCAATGACTATGGGAATCCAGGCACAGAGTTTCGTCACATCCAAATAGCTTAGTCTGCAACGACTCCCAAATAAGACACGTTACAACGACACGCGTCACATCAAATCCCTGCGTGGTGCATTCAGCCACATCACCTAGGAGACTGCTGAGAACTTAAGTCCTTATTATAGTTGGCTATGTAGACACACACAGATCAGTAAAACCATGGTAATATTGAGCTACACAACCAACAGCAAATCCCTCAGCCTACAATACTAATACAAAGGCAAACCGCTTTGAAAGAGTAGCTCTACACACCACTAAGAATACCCTCACCGCCCACATGGCGTGGCCCGTTACCAAGCCGGAGCCACTCCATTAATAACTACAGTACATCTGGAGGGTAACACACAGTCAGCCAACACAATTCTGGCCTGCCTTACTAACTAACACTCCAACCCATCTGAGAGAGGAGCTTGAGAGTATGCATGGATCTGTCTCTCTCTCTCTATTCCACTTCATTAGAAAACCTCTCTTTGGATTTCCTCACTCCACTGTCCTCACTCCACTGTCCTCACTCCACTGTCCTCACTCCACTGTCTTCACTCCACTGTCTTCACTCCACTGTCCTCACCCCACTGTCCTCACTCCACTGTCCTCACCCCACTGTCCTCACTCCACTGTCCTCACTCCACTGTCCTCACTCCACTGTCCTCACCCCACTGTCCTCAATCCACTGTCCTCAAACCACTGTCCTCACTCCACTGAGATGGATTCACTCAACCACTAAACCATTAGCATTCTGCTCGTCGTTCCTCTTCTCCACACTCCGATGAGACTTCAGCCCCCTTGGCGCTTCACCAACTCTAGAGATGGACTCAGGGGGTCCAGATGTCCGCAACATCTGTGGGACTCACCCTTCCTTCCTCCGCCTCAAAATGAACATATTTAAAGAGCAGTTACTGTATGTTCAGCTTTAACGCCGACACAACTGCAAATCGATGTTGCCATTAGAACCTCTGCAAGGCATGAGCACTGTTTGCAATAAAATAAAATAAATGATCCTGTTTCATTTGACACATATTTTCAAGGGAAGACAGAGGTGTCCAGGTGATACTGCTGCTCTTATTGGAGGTGTAATTCAGGATGGGAGCAAGAGATGAGATACAAAACAATGGTTGTTAAAAATTAAACATACAACTCCTAATTCACATTTATTCAATCTGTGAAGTTGGAGAGGCATGTTTCTTGCCTCGGTATTCTATAACTAAATAAAGTATGAAACACCAGTACATTGCTATGCATTGTGTCGTCAGGAACATTGATGCTACTGGCCAAACATCTGACCTAGTTTAACTTCTCTTTGCCACACAGCAGTGAGAACACATTACCATTGCCTGATTGGTTGAGCTGAAAGTAACGAGACGTGTTCTTTGGAGCGGTCACATAGGGCTCTCATCTACCATTTTCTATTTCAACAATCACTCCTGACTGGTTAATGACACATTTCTCTAGTTGAAAGGTTTATCATCCGTCTCCAATTACAACAGAGTGTGAAGCAAACTGAGTGTTTACTGAAATCCCTGTGGCCAACTTGAACCAAAATGATACTGTGCATCCTCCAGTGTACGTATGAATACATTCCTAATGGGCCGATGTATGTGTCCCTAACAGCAATAAAGACAGAAGTAAAAGCAATAGAACAAAGTCCAATAAAAATTATATCTGAATTCTTTGTGGGAAAGAATTCTTGAGGCAGCCAACAAATAAAACATTTATGCTCATTCTCATTCATGTTCTAAGGCAACGATGAAGGTGTTTTAGAGGGTGCCCAACTTTGGGAGAGAAATGTACTGAAAGTGCTGTTGAAGTGTTACTGAAAGCAGTGTCCTCTAAAGAGCCATTTCCAAGAGGAATCAATTAATTAATAGTGCGTATCTAAGAAGCTATTAGTCCACTACAGTCTGTTTCTGTGACTGACAATGTCAAGACATTTTGTGGTAAATCTGTTCAGTGATAAATCTGTTTCGGTGACTGACAATGTAAAGACATTTTGTGGTAAATCTGTTTCTGTGACTGACAATGTAAATATGTTTAGTGGTAAATCTGTTTCTGTGACTGACCATGTAAATATGTTTAGTGGTAAATCTGTTTCTGTGACTGACCATGTAAATACGTTTAGTGGTAAATCTGTTTCTGTGACTGACCATGTAAATACGTTTAGTGGTAAATCTGTTTCTGTGACTGACAATGTAAAGACGTTTAGTGATAAATCTGTTTCTGTGACTGACAATGTAAAGACGTTTAGTGGTAAATCTGTTTCTGTGACTGACAATGTAAAGACGTTTAGTGATAAATCTGTTTCTGTGACTGACAATGTAAAGACGTTTGGTGATAAATCTATAATATACAGTACTGTCCTGTGTGTTACCTTGAGATTTCCTAAAATGTAATCAGTGACGGACGACCACAGAAATGATGGTATTATGTTGATGAAACACAACGTTCAAACTAAAAACAGCATGGTGTCTAAAACAATCACCAGTTCCAGAATGAGTCAGCCTTTCAAGTACACAGAGTTCCCTTTCTGCTCTGCTTTGATGACTGGATCTACTAATGCAGCCATCACTCTGGATGTGTCATAAATAAATGTAAAGACCACAACAAGCAGCTAGCAATGCTGCTGTGCTGAAACACAACAGGTCTGTGCTGTCCTGCCATAGGCACGGCTTGTTTCACTCTTCCTGGGGTCCAAGCCTTTCGACACCGCAGTATTAAACAGTGAGTGCTTCACTGCTTTCTACACTTGAGTAAGAGTCTAAACATGATTTTGAGCTGTTTGAAAAACTGGGCAGTGCTCCAATATCATCACACAATTGCCCTGTTGATGATAAAGAGCATAGCTGAATAGAATATATTTTCCAATATCTGCACGTTGTTTCAATACAAATGCTGTGCGGTGTAAATAAGCATGTCCAATTAACTCAGCTGGCTCATTAAGACGTGGTGCTGATGAAAACAGAGACTGCGACGCAGGTGCATGTCCAATTACCTCAGCTGGCTCATTAAGACGTGGTGCTGATGAAAACAGAGACTGCAACGCAGGTGCATGTCCAATTAACTCAGCTGGCTCATTAAGACGTGGTGCTGATGAAAACAGAGACTGCAACGCAGGTGCATCTTCATCTCTACTGGGACGTCTAAGGTCCTAATAGAGAATCGTTTCATAGCTGATTGATTCAAGATTAGTCTGAGCTATTCCTCACTCCCACATGTAATGTTTCCCAGAGCAGTGCCCTAACACTGTCACTACCAGAATGGCTGACTTACACATGCCAGAATAAATTGCCCCGGAGAGGCCATGCCATCTGCCACTTCCCACTTTGACCCGCGTGTCCTTTCTGCCGTTGGCAACCACGCTGAAATTACCACACAAAAACCCTCTACTGTGCTCATTCTCTGGATGAGTAGAGGAACAGGCCAGCAGGGGCTTGCCAGACACAAGGCCAGCTCCTCAACAGGAGAGCTTTTTAAATGGACGCACCTCACTTTATCAATCCCCCCATAAGCCGAGTGAATTAACACTAAATGGCCCTGCTGTGACATTCCTGGGAAAATGAAACACTCCTTAGACTGTCCCCATCAGGGCTCATTAGCCTAAGGCAGAAGCGGATAACACCCTGAACTTTGTTTTTGTCTCCCTTCCTCTGACTGATTACCTGGCAGATGTCCATCCCAAACAAATGACATTTCTTTTCACTGTGGTTCTAATGAGAGCTTACCCAGAGCTGTGCCATTCTAAATAGCTCTCCGTTGATGAAATTGCTGAGCTGGCTGTTCACCTCACCTGTAATCCCTCCTCTCTGTTATCACCCAAAGCAAGGTACAAGAGGAAGGTTGCTGGGCAACAACGAACAAATCCAGTGACCTCTGCAAGCAAAGCAAAGCCTGTCTGCAGTATGGTGAGACAACATGCTTAGGGCCCTGAGCAGGCTACAGTGTGTTGCCCTTTCTCCCCTGTGAATAGACTCAAACAAAGGATCAGCGATAACTTGCAAGGAAATGTGCGGTTGTTCTATATTTATTACGGCAATAAACCATGCACGGAGAGCATCAAAAAAGTATTGACTTCCAGATTTCAAGCTTCTGCTCGCCCTCGATGTTTGGAATCTTAGTAATTCCACTGTAATTTCAGACGGCACAGAAACCTGTTTGAGCATCTGTGTCTTACTACACCGCTCAATCAGCAAATATATAGGAATTCTGCTCACAAAGGCTTCAAATTCCTCTCCATCAGCAAATATCTGGCAGAAAGAGCACTAACACATTTCACTGTGATTACTGTACAGCCTCAGCCTGAATGATATTATTAGGACTTCATGGCATACAGTTGATGAGAACTCTCTCAGTATCTCTATCAATTTCAATAGTCTTGGCATGCCTGGTGCCGGTTAGTGTTTGAATGAGAGTCAATCGTTGAAGGAGAACTTTGGTGCCATGGGCAGGGAGGTTCCAACACAGGCTGTTTCTCCACAGGACAGTGGCGTTTGAGTCATTTCCTGAGACAATAGCAGGAAGTGCAGTCATGACCTCAAAGCACAATGTGAGTTTCCCGCCTCTTCATGTGTGTGACAAATCCCTAACACATCCTGCTTTCAACAAAGAAACAGACTTCTTTTCAATATCAATTACAGTGTTTCTTCGCTAGTGGCAGTAGCGACAAAGGACTCTGTGCAAAGACAATGACAGCTCTTGTAAAGCTATCATTATGATCCCCCACATGATCATTGCTGCTGGGCAGTGGCCACTTAATGAGCATGTGGATACAGCAGCCACCTGAATGTTCTCTCTGAAATGATAGGGGCTCTGACTCACTAGTCTACCTATGCAAACCCAATGGAAAGGGTTGAGTAGCCTATACTGGCACACACATTTCAGTTTAACTGGGGAGAACAAAACTCTTCCCCAATGTGTCATATAATGAATAGCTTGTTTATCAATAGAATCTCAATGCCAGAAATGTTCCTTCCCCTCATGGAACAGAGCGCAGCTTCTTGTTTATCATTTTGCCCTGTATCATGTTTTTGCCCTTGCACCCACTCCCCATTCAAGATCGTATACAGCCACTTCAAGCTCATATACAGCCACCCACTCCCCATTCAAGCTCGTATACAGCCACTTCAAGCTCGTATACAGCCACTTCAAGCTCTTATACAGCCACCCACTCCCCATTCAAGCTCGTATACAAGCTCGTATACAGTTGCTGCAGTCACGCAATAATGAATCCAATTGCCACTGAGCATTGAATTGACTGTAAATCATTCAAATGAGCCAATGCTTAAAAAAATGGGAATAAAACCGTTATTATTATCTGTTATTCCTTGGGTATAAAGACAGGTCACTCGCTGATGATCCTCGTTCGGTTTACATCCATTCCATCCTTCATGATAACAACCAGGCTCGATTACTCATGCGCAATGCTGTGTTCAACACAACGTAGAGAGGTCACCATTTGTCATTTTCCAATTTAGACAGATGTTTATATCCTCTTGCCTTCTACATTCCCGTGAGTTGTTTATTCCACGGCGTTTACAGTTTTTCCTACGGTCACTAACTGTTGTGGCAATCATTCAAAGTGGGCCCATGCCCATTACTTTTCCCAGATGTATCATCTTTCTCTATTTTTAACACCACCCCTTTCGTTTGTGCCATGCAGCCACACTAATGCATTTCACCACCGGATTCGTTTTAAGCACTCTATAGGCTACACATTTAATCTGATTTCCCCATAGTCCCCGTTTCAAATATCAAAATGAAAGAATTGTCAGGAGAAGCTATCAGAAGCTATCCATCTGTTATCATTGGACAGGCAGGCTACTGTAGGAAAGCAATATCACCTGAATTCCGCGTGCAAGTCGACCTATTACTACTCCGAAATATGACGTAGGCTATATGTAGACTACATTGTGGACTCAACCTTCCTTTTAAAATAATACCGCAGGTGAATTCGTTTTTCACTGTCGACAACAGGTATGCTATGGGGTGAAGACCTGTTCCCCTTTCTTGTTCACTGTCCAAATTACAATTAGATTCAAGAAAAATATAAACCAATTCAAAAAGCTGTTTGTTTTATATTCTTAAGCCTACCCATCCAAAAGTTGTCTGATGTGTAGAGAAGTAAGGATTTAAACGTGATTGGATTCCTGCGCGCAATAAATTATTTCTCCCAATCACAAAGTGAAGAATACAGCGAGATAATATTCTATTGGATGTTACATAACAGCGATAAATGCTCTCTATTCATATGCAGTGGAATGTAATACTGTGGGTTAATAACACATTCGTTGTAATATTGCTGAACAGCATTATTTAATTAAGCCGTTTTATCCAATTTTGCAGAGTGCGCACCAAATGGTCCATACATTTTATTCCCAGCAAATAATTGGTATCCAGCGAGAGAGAAAGATAATATAAACTGACGAATGTAAAAATGATATAATAGCCTATAGTAGTTCAACTTAAATGTGGTCCGCCAATGCATGGTTCGCTCAAGTTTCGGGATCCAGAAATAATTCAACAAGAAAGCGAATCCGACGATTGTGCGTCTTACCTCGATCCAGAGTGAGCGGTTGGACCTCTGTCGCCATGACTGCTGTTATGGGGAGATATAGCGACTACGGTAGCTGCAGCATCAGAAGCAACTCAAGCTAAACGGGCGAGTGAGAGCACAGAGCCCGTCGGTGGGAGTGGCTGGAAGGGAGAGGGGATTACCTCCCGCGCCGCTGCTCCATCGGACTGACCCAATGGTCCTGTCAAACCGAACAACCGCGGGATTAATATCTTTATGCAAATAATTGAGAGTGGATGGGACTGGATTGACCTATAGCCAAATTGACTAGCTGATATGAACATTTTGATATTGAATTCTTCACTGACAATTTCATTGGCAACCTGTGTGCTTATGGCAGGGGATTCTTGTTGTCCTGCAGCCTCATGCGGATATAGTAGTCTACAGTAACCACAAAGTGATAAACAGATTTCAATGATGGCATGGAAGCGCAGCTGATGAAGGGTTTATAGATTAATCTCCATGTTTATAGTACTGTAGAAAGGAGACCCATGCATAGACAAGAACTGGCTCTGGGCTGGGCTCTCTCTGTATCGCTGTTGCCTTTACTAATGCCTGTTGCAACTACAGCTTAAAGCTGTGGCAAATCTACTGCATGACCTGTAGCAGTGTGGCCAAAACCCAAGGAAAATGTAATGCCGCCCTCTCCATAGAGGTTGTGCTCAATCCCATGGCCGTGGGTACATCCTTTAGAATGGAGGAAGCAGGATATAAACAAGATGACAGATCACACTGTAGGCTACATTTCATAGGCCTGAACATTTTAATTTGTAAATGCTATTATAGATTTAAAGCAAATGAGGGACCTTTTTCAAGATGTATTTAGCTGGCTGAGTTTTCGGTGCACAATTAGTTATAAACTAGACAACCGTGTTTAAGTTTCAAATGATTCCATTTCTTTTTTAATTATGTCTAGGCTCCTCTCAGCGAAGTCTACTTATACCTTAGAAAATCAATGACCTCACTTTCAGGTAGATTTCCATTCTAATGTGGGAAAGTGTAACAATGGAAGAGAATATGACTCTGCAGCCTACCGTGTACCGCTGTGCCATTTTTCAAGATTGCATTTCAGCAACCCACTCCATACTGTATCCTTCATCTTAAAGTGCTTTTCGACTTGCACTTGTAATCAACTCCACACAGACCATATGTGCTGGCGAATCACAGCCGCACAGCAGTTCCACCCAGCTGCATGCAGATGCAAGTTGTATTCGGGTGGTAAGTGGTGGGATGGAGGGAGGGCTTAGGGCCAGTGAGAAGGAGGACACAGGAAGATTATGCACTCACATCCACACGGGCTGCTGCGCTAGTGTTTGGAAAACCTTTCTGTTTTTAAAAAGAGGAGGGGATTAGACTGCAGTGCTCTTAAGGCCCTGGAACTGAGAGTGAATTGGTTACTAAATTGATGATACGTTCTACTTCAGGAGATAGGGTTTGTGTTTGAGAGAGAGAGAGGAGAGATAGAGGGGGGGAGAGAGAGAGGGGAGAAGGTGAAAGAGGGAGACAGAGATAGAGGGGGTGGGAGAGAGAGAGGGAGAAGGTGAAAGAGGGAGAGAGAGATAGAGGGGGGGGGAGAGAGAGAGAGAGAGAGGGGAGAAGGTGGGAGAGAGAGAGAGAGAGAGAGGGGAGAAGGTGAAAGAGGGAGAGAGAGATGAAGAGAGAGAGAGAGAGAGAGAGAGAGAGAGAGAGGGGGGGAGGGAGAGAGAGAGAGAGAGAGAGAGAGAGAGAGAGAGGGGGAGAAGGTGAAAGAGGGAGAGAGAGATAGAGAGAGAGAGAGAGAGAGAGAGGGGGGAGGGAGAGAGAGAGAGGGGGAGAAGGTGAAAGAGGTGAAGAGGGAGAGAGAGATAGAGGGGGTGGGAGAGAGAGAGAGAGGGAGAAGGTGAAAGAGGGAGACAGAGATAGAGGGGTGGGGGAGAGAGAGAGGGAGAAGGTGAAAGAGGGAGAGAGAGATAGAGGGGGTGGGAGAGAGAGAGAGAGAAAGAGGGAGAGAGGGAGAAGGTGAAAGAGGGAGAGAGAGAGAGAGAGAGAGGGAGAAGGTGAAAGAGGGGGTGGGAGAGAGAGAGAGGAGAGAGAGGGGGAGAAGGTGAAAGAGGGAGAGAGAGATAGAGGGGGAGAGATGGGAGAGAGAGAGAGAGAGAGAGGGGGAGAAGGTGAAAGAGGGAGAGAGAGATAGATAGAGGGGAGAGAGAGAGAGGGAGAAGGTGGGAGAGAGAGAGAGAGAGAGAGAGAGAGAGGGTGAAAGAGGGAGAGAGAGATGAAAGAGATAGAGGGGGGGAGAGAGAGAAATAAAGACAGCACTTAAGGATGTCAGGAACAAACAAATGCCATTGCTTATGTGCAGACTGCACCATCCAAGAGGTAAAAGGCTCAGGGTTGCAGAGATGATCTGATCAAGACCCATTTTCAAGGAATGATAAATTGCTATTAGGGTTGTTGAGGTTGAAATCAACAGGTAACAACATCAGTGACAACACAATACACTGAAGCTGATTGCTGAGTACGAGAACAGGTACCGAGTCAATTAACAGGTTAGTTGAGGTAATATGTACATAGGGGTAAAGTGACTATTTTTAGGTAATAAACAGTGAGTAGCATTAGCATTAAAAAAGGGGGGGTCAATGCAAATAGTCTAGGTAGCCATTTGATTAATTGTTCAGCAATCTTATAACTTGGGGTAGAAGCTGTTAAGGAGCCTTCTGGACCTAGACTTGACGCTCCAGTACCGCTTGCCGTCACAAACGTGGCCAGAGCCGACCAAAAACAAAGTAGGCTAGTTCACACAAAAAAAAGCTACTGTAGTCTACAGGCTACTGGTTTTATTTGACAAGCTTGCCAATGTTTCCCTGGTGCTTGTGTGTGTGCGACATGTCACAGATACTTGTGAATACAGGTAAAGATTAGAAGGTGTCGTCTTGTCAAATTGATAACTGCTGCTTTTAATAACTACTAGATAAGAAATTCTTGCCTGGACAGGAGTCAGGATATCCATGCATCCATCTACTGGATCAATTCTCCACGTTTCCCTGTTGCAGATTATAGCAGGAGGAGGATGGCATCCTCTGTATATAGCCTCGTTGTTGTTATTTTATTGTTACTTTTTTTACTTTAGTTTATTTAGTAAATATTTTCTTAACTCTTATTTGTTGGTTAAGGGCTTGTAAGTAAGCATTTAGCAGTAAGGTCTACACCTGTTGTATTCGGAGCATGTGACAAATAAAATGTGATTTGATTTGTCATTCTGCTTTGCCAGCGCAGTGGTCCGGACTGTTCAAATCCATCCAACAGGCAGCTGTTGACAGCTGATCAAAGAAAGCAGTGAGGAAATCAGTGTCAACATGTGGGTGTTATGCTGGCACTGCATGTCAGCTCTTCTGGAAAATGTATCCTATTCCCTATGGAGAGGGAGGGAAATGCCATCTACATATCCTGTATAGTGGTACTATGACAGACACATGAGGCATTTACCTTACGCTTTCAATAACTTTCATTCAACCAGCCTGGTCTCGGCAGAAAAGGCAGGTAACACTTCCAGGTGTCAAATGAGAATAAATCAGACATTTGACCTAGTACTAGTGGTTAAGATCGTTGGGCCAGTAACCAAAAGGTCCTTGGTTCGAATCCCCGAGCCGACTAGGTGAAAAAACTATTGATGCCTTTGATTCAGATTCAGGGTGTTTAATGGTCATGTACAGGGTTGCAGGTGTGATTGCAGGGTACAGTGAACATCTTAGGCTTCGAGCTCCAACATGCAAGACTTGAGCAAGAGTGTCTGCTAAATGACTATTTAAACATGTTAAATGTAGCCTACTAGTTTCCATTTCTGATCTCTAAACTGGCAACCATCCAACGCAGTCACAGCTAGTCAGTCATGTGATTGGAACGGTAAGGAAATAGTTAAGAAGTAGCTACTTCAAAATGACTTCTGACAAATTACTTAGATTAATGAAACTAAACATCTACTGCTGTGCTACATTAAACCCAGTCACACAGTAGGGTATACAATTACAATCACTGTAATTACACCAAATATCATCTCATAAATCCACTTTTATGCTGACATACTGTAACATTGGGTTTAAAATCAATCACAGCATGATAAAATAATAATTATATAGACTTTTACACAGGCTTCAACCTGTGTAGTCAGTGAGGGGACAGTGTGTTTTGGTCCCATACAAACTCACACTGACTCCTCATATCTAACAGAGAGGGAGAGAGGTGAATGGAAGAGCCCTTATGAATAAACCCAGTGCAACCCATTTACAGGAGATCATTGTGTCCACTGCAGGTCCATGCCCCGTGCCAGACACAGAATGTAAATGAAACATATCCTGCTAGACACAGAATGTAAATGAAACATATCCTGCTAGCAGCACGTGCGCTACTATAGGAAGAAGTATTGCTTGATCGCTGGGTACTGGGATTTACAAAGACCTTCAGGTTGGACAAATTAAACCACTGGGAGAATTGACAGCCTTTGACGATCCAAGGTTTTGAATGTAGTCAACGACTCCTGTCCTGTACATACAATCTCCCTTTTGATGACATGGTAGTGTCATGACGTTGGCCTGTGGGAAAGGTTTATGACCAACCCCATAAATACCTTTCTCCCTTCCCTCTCTCTCTGACTCTACTGAGGGACTCTTGAATAGCCTTTGTTAAACATAGAGAGTCTGAGAACATCAAACAAGTGGAGGGAAAGGAACCATATTTCGGTAATAGAACCAGTTGAAAATATGCATTGGTACTTAATGAATATGATGTCAGTTCGGTTGTCATCTGAGACATTATGACTGATGACAGAATGACATAAACTGTATCTGGAAAAGTCTACACATTATAGTTATCAGATTCACATGGAATTGTTGTGCAATTTCAATGCAATTTAAATTAAACTATTTGTGAAAAGATTAAATGTAATTTTAGCTTCCAAATGAGAGAATTGGGTTTTCATAAGATTAGAGCTCTGCTCAATCAGTGGCCCGCCCCTGTGAAGAGACATGGGTTATAAACTATAAAACACACCCTTCTCTCCCTCCACTATATAAGCCCTTGACGAAAATGTAACTATCTGTTCCGGGTACATTAGGACGACTGTCCGATGTCAGACTGATTCAGATAATAGCTACAGAACGAAGCCAACCTCAGCGTGAGCTTTGGTTGTGAATGGTATGAACTCTGAACTCTTATTTGCTACAGAAGTGATACCTCCTAGCTGCTGAGTTAGCAGCGGCTGCTGTAAACGTGGGCTAGGAGAGGACAGACAGAGTAACCCGTCTACCACACAACGACGACACTACAATGTTTCCCATTCACCACCAGAGACACTCTTCAAAGGACTCTTGTTGGGCAACCCGGCCTTCCATCTACCACCAACCTATTGAAGCACAGCTCAGAGTAAATATTTATTGCATTTTCCTTTTCCAAAATGGGCGGTAATTTAGAATGCATAAGATTCTGTATTTACGATAGAGTAGCTGCCTATGGCCCGATAGAGACATAGCTTCTCCCTTTGTTCTTCAGTCTTCCTGCTCTTTCACTCAAAGCCAACCCCCTTTTCTTTGTGTAACCAGCTGTCATATCTGTTCTGCCCGCTAGGGACATTTTCCTTTATGACATAATTTGTAATCAAGGTATGATTCATTCTGTGTATATGTAATTCTGTGTGATTTAGTTAGGTATTTAGTAAATAAATAATTAAACCCAATTTTGTATTGCTGATCAAACTTGTTAGCCAGGGTTGGTGAAGATAACCAAGAATTTACAACTTTCAGATGAGACTGAAATAAGGTGACGTGTAATATTGACTGCTATTGATGTAAAATATTACTAGGTCTTTAAGAGTTTATATGGAAGATAACTGCTCTATAAATATTATTTTGTGATCCCCGACTTTCTAGTTAATTACATTTACATGATTAGCTCAATCAGGTAATATTAATTACAGAGAAAGGATTTTATAGAATAGCATGTCATATCACTTAATCCGGCATAGCCAAAGACACGACAGTAGTAATTAATTAATGACAAGTAAGCAGAGGTACAATCGAGGTACAGATCACAGTGGCTGATCAGAAACCTGTACAAATCCATTATCATGTTGAGCCATGCAGACAAACCAGCTATGGATAGTTTACTGCACTAAGGCCAGGCACCACAAGCTGAAATGCCATTTTTGCATCAAACTATTAATTTTGAGATTTGTTGGTATATTTGTCCATTAATATTAATATTTTCAAAAAGTAAACATTACCACTTTAAAATGGACATACATCGATAACTGCAAAGCTCAGCTCACACAATTTTGTGTGGTTATTGTTAGACATATTCTCCAGACTTTCCCACAGGGAATTGTTGATATGTTTGAACGTTAAAATATATAGTTATTCCCATTTTAGTACATTTATCAGCCACAACATGACGCCCACTCTGTATTCAAGAGCATGTTGTGTCTCAACCGCTGTCAGGCACAACACAAAAACCTTAGATGGTGTAAAATAGGGTCTAAGCTACAACATGCTGTATGTGAATATGATGTTTTAGTTTACACGTTTTTGGATAATTGACATTAAAGCTTAAAACATTATATATAAAATAGTTTGACAACACTGTTGTTAGCATTTAAATCATATCAATCGCAACTGTTGGTTATCTTTTCCAGTGATGAAGACATGGATATCTTGTGATATGGTGGGGTATGCAAAATGTGTCAACTTTGAGCACCTTCATCTCTTGAATGTTTTGACATTCAGATCCAAAAAGTCCCTTTCTGAGCACTTCTATAATGGTCAAATATATATGAAAGGTTTAATTCAAATCAAAAGGGATTCTGTCAAAAGGTGATTGAATTGAGATGCATTTATCCTCTTACATGGCACTACTTGGAATTACGTGTTTAGCACTGATTGATTGCCTGAAAAACCCACATGGAAAACATTGGTCAGGGCATTTGTAAATCACATTGGACTCAAACGCCAGCCAGATTGATGAGTTGCTCAATCATTGTTTTCAGGTACCAGAGTCAACTCAAGACAGGTCTCTTTCTGGGGAGTAAGCAGCATTGTGGGTAATTACCAGAGACAGGCTGATGACATTGATGAAGTGCAGGGGCCGTGGGTGAAAACATCTGAGCCGACAGCAGTCAATGAACGAAAGACGCCGGCAGTGTGACGAGATAAAGATGTGCACAAGCAAGTCTTGTGTAAGCACTTCAATCAACATGTTTGCAAGACTTCCCACGTTGCATTGCTCTTCACTCTAGTAGGTTTATAGAGACTGCAAGTGCCATGGGAAGTGAGACAGCAATCATGATCAATAATAAAGCACATTAAGTGTTTTCACTCTTGCGCTTGAGGAGACAAGACTTGACTTCGTATGGCCATTTTACAAATACCCTCAGGGCTTTTCCTAGGAGCTGCTAACTACAATATTTGCCATTAATCTGAGTCCTCAATAGATCATTTAAGATCAACTTTACCCTAAAGGACCTCAGCATTTCCGAGTGTTTCAAATAAACAGACAAGGTCATTTTGATAAGGGGTCTGAAGCAGGTTACACAGTGTGCAGCAAACTCTGCTCACTGAACATCATTCAACTTTTTTTGTTATACTATTGTACACAGACAATTTCTTTTAAGATCTGTTGGTGACACAACATTAGCAACTCATATTTGATATGGATATAAGACTACTATTAACAATATTTTATGTGCCCAATGCTCCATGAATTTCCAATGCCTTCACCCTGTTCATGTACTTAAGTCTTTTGTATCAGAACAGCATAAGATAAGAAAATAATCATGTATTTCTTGGCTTCACAACATTAAAGTTGGTAGCATTCCCTTTAAATTGTTTAACTTGGGTCAAATGTTTCGGGTAGCCTTCCACAAGTTTCCCACAATAAGTTGGGTGAATTTTGTCCCATTCCTCCTGACAGAGCTGGTGTAACTGAGTCAGGTTTGTAGGCCTCCTTGCTCACATACACTTTTTCAGTTCTGCCCACAAATCTTCTATGGGAATTGAGGTCAGGGCTTTGTGATGCTACTCCAATACCTTGACTTTGTTGTCCTTAAGACATTTTGCCACAACTTTGGAAGTATGCTTGGGGTCATTGTCCATTTGGAAGACTCATTTGCGACCAAGCTTTAACTTCCTAACTGATGTTTTGAGATGTTGCTTCAAGATATCCACATCATTTTCCTGCCTCATGATGCCATCTATTTTGTGAAGTGCACCAGTCCCTCCTGCAGAAAAGCACCCCCACAACATGATGCTGCCACCCCGTGCTTCACGGTTGGGATGGTGTTCTTCGGCTTGCAAGCATCCCACTTTTTCCTCCAAACATAACGATGGTCATTATGGCCAAAAAGTTCTATTTTGGTTTCATCAGACCAGAGGACATTTCTCCAAAAAGTATGATCTTTATCCCCATATACAGTTACAAAATGTAGTCTGCCATTTTATGGCGGTTTTGGAGCAGTGGCTTCTACCTTGCCTTTCAGGTTATGTCGATATAGGACTTGTTTTACTGTGGATATAGATACTTTTGTACCTGTTTCCTCCAGCATCTTCACAAGGTCCTTTGCTGTTGTTCTGGGATTGATTTGCACTTTTCCCATCAAAGTACGTTCATCTCTAGGAGACAGAACGCGTCTCCCTTCTGAGCGGTATGACGGCTACGTGGTCCTATGGTGTTTATACTTGCGTACTATTGTTTGTACAGATGAACGTGGTACCTTCAGGCGTTTGGAAATTGCTCCCAATTTGCTCTACAATTTCATTTCAGGTCTTGGCTGATTTCTTTTGATTTCCCCATGATGTCAAGCAAAGAGGCACTGAGTTTGAAGGTAGGCCTTGAAATACATCCACAGGTACACCTCCAATTGACTCATATTATGTCAATTAGCCTATCAGAAGCTTCTAAAGCCATGACATAATTTTCTGGAATTTTCCAAGCTGTTTAAAGGCACAGTCAACTTAGAAAATGTAAACTTCTGATACAGTGAGTTATGAGTGAAATAATCTGTCTGTAAACAATTGGTGGAAAAATTACTTGTGTCATGCACAGAATAGATGTTCTAACTGACTTGCCAAAACTATAGTTTGTTAACAAGAAATTTGTGCAGTGGTTGAAAAACAAGTTTTAATGACTTCAACTTTATGTGAGAATGCTTTTCATTGACTACAGCTCAGCGTTCAACACCAAAGTGCCCTCAAAGCTCATCAATAAGCTAAGGACCCTGGGACTAAACACCTCCCTCTGCAAATGGATCCTGGTCTTCCTGACCGGCCGCCCACAGGTGGTAAGGGTAGGTAACAACACATCCACCATGCTGATCCTCAACACAGGGGCCTCTCAGGGGTGCGTGCTCAGCCCCGTCCTGTACTCCCTGTTCACTCATGACTGCACGGCCAGGCATGACTCTAACACCATCATTACATTTGCCGATGACACAACAGTGGTAGGCCTGATCAACGACAACAACGAGACAGCCTACAAAGAGGAGGTCAGAGACTTAGCCATGTGGTGCCAGGACAACAACCTCTCCCTCACATGATCACGACAAAGGAGATGATTGTGGACTACAGGAAAAAGAGGGCCGAGCACGCACCCCACGCCCCATTCTCATCGACGGGGATGCAGTGGAGCAGGTTAATAGCTTCAAGTTCCTTGATGTCCACATCACCAACAAACTAACATGGTCCAAGCACACCATGACAGTCGTGAAGCGGGCACGACAAAACCTATTCCCCCTCAGGAGACTGAAAAGATTTGGCATTTGTCCTCAGATCCTCAAAAGGTTCTACAGCTGCACCATCGAGAGCATCCTGACTGGTTGCATCACTGCCACTCTCTGTTGTCATCTATGCATAGTCACTTTAATTAACTCTACCTACATGTACAGTGGGGCAAATAAGTATTTAGTCAGCCACCAATTGTGCAAGTTCTCCCACTTAAAAAGATGAGAGAGGCCTGTAATTTTCATCATAGGTACACTTCAACTATGACAGACAAAATGGGAGAAAAAAATCCAGAAAATCACATTGTAGGATTTTTTATGAATTTATTTGCAAATGATGGTGAAAAATAAGTATTTGGTCAATAACAAAAGTTTATCTCAATACTTTGTTATATACCCTTTGTTGGCAATGACAGAGGTCAAACGTTTTTTGTAAGTCTTCACAAGGTTTTCACACACTGTTGCCCATTCCTCCATGCAGATCTCCTCTAGAGCAGTGATGTTTTGGGGCTGTTGCTGGGCAACACAGACTTTCAACTCCCTCCAAAGATTTTCTATGGGGTTGAGATCTGGAGACTGGCTAGGCCACTCCAGGAGCTTGAAATGCTTCTTACGAAGCCACTCCTTCGTTGCCCGGGCGGTGTGTTTGGGATCATTGTCATGCTGAAAGACCCAGCCACGTTTCATCTTCAATGCCAATGCTGATGGAAGGAGGTTTTCACCCAAAATCTCACGATACATGGCCCCATTCATTCTTTCCTTTACACGGATCAGTTGTTCTGGTCCCTTTGCAGAAAAACAGCCCCAAAGCATGATGTTTCCACCCCCATGCTTCACAGTAGGTATGGTGTTCTTTGGATGCAACTCAGCATTCTTTGTCCTCCAAACACGACGAGTTGAGTTTTTACCAAAAGGTTCTATTTTGGTTTCATCTGACCCAATCCTCTTCTGGATCATTCAAATGCTCTCTAGCAAACTTCAGACGGGCCTGGACATGTACTGGCTCTGCAGGATTTGACTCCCTGGCAGCGTAGTGTGTTACTGATGATAGGCTTTGTTACTTTGATCCCAGCTCTCTGCAGGTCATTCACTAGGTCCCCCCGTGTGCTTCTGGGATTTTTGCTCACCGTTCTTGTGATTATTTTGACCCCACGGGGTGAGATCTTGCGTGGAGCCCCAGACCGAGGGAGATTATCAGTGGTATTGTATGTCTTCCATTTCCTAATAATTGCTCCCACAGTTGATTTCTTCAAACCAAGCTGCTTACCTATTGCAGATTCAGTCTTCCCAGCCTGGTGCAGGTCTACAATTTTGTTTCTGGTGTCCTTTGACAGCTCTTTGGTCTTGGCCATAGTGAAGTTTGGAGTGTGACTGTTTGAGGTTGTGGACAGGTGTCTTTTATACTGATAACAAGTTCAAACAGGTGCCATTAATACAGGTAATGAGTGGAGGACAGAGGAGCCTCTTAAAGAAGAAGTTACAGGTCTGTGAGAGCCAGAAATCTTGCTTGTTTGTAGATGTCCAAATACTTATTTTCCACCATAATTTGCAAATAAATTCATTAAAAATCCTACAATGTGATTTTCTGGATTTTTTTCTCATTTAGTCTGTCATAGTTGAAGTGTACCTATGATGATAAGTGGGAGAACATGCCCAATTGGTGGCTGACTAAATACTTTTTTGCCCCACTGTACATACTACCTCAACTAACCTGTGCCCCTGCACATTGATTCTGTACCTGCACCCCCCTGTATATATTGTTATTTTTTACTGCTCCTCTTTAATTACTTGTTACTTTTATCTTTTATTCTCATCCATATTTTGAAACTGCACTGTCGGTTAGGGGCTCATGTGTAAGCATTTCACCTGTGGTATTCTGCGCATGTGACTAATCAAATTTGATTTGACCTTGTGAAAGTGACACGTTTTCATTTTCGTCAAAAACATCTATATATTGAAGGAGTGGCTTTGAGACGGCCTGCACATGCGCAGTTCGGCGCGAGACAACCTTTAGACCCGTTGTCTGTGATCTGTGCACTACTGCCACCTACTACTTTGGAGCTATACAATTTATCCTACTACTTGAAAGCATTAGATGTGTGGACGATACATTTAGGTACACAGGATGTACAGTTAGTATTCTAAGACTATCCAATAGTGAAATATCATGCACTTGTGCTTAATTGTCTCATATTTTGTAATGGTTGTCATAAATAATTTTGTGCACCAAGGTCACGTTATTAAACCATGTTCAAGGTATTTGATGGCAGACCTCACAAGATGAACCTTTAATTCTGCATGGTAAAATCCCATATGCTCTCTAGATTGACCTCTGTGTTGTAATAGTGTTAAAATCCAGGCATGGCTAGTGAGCGACGGTGCATGATGTCTCATCTTTCTGTGTGCGTGCATATTTAAAACAACAGGAATCCAGACACCATCTGCTTGTCTCAGCACCTCAGTACCTCAACAGAGCTCATAATGAGTTGAGAGTCCCCATTTCATCAAAAGTTCTGGGGTTGTACATAGATCCTGTACGTTGCAGGAAAAACTGTCATTTTTGTCTGTGTTCAGCCCTTATCTTATCATTCTCTAATGGTAGACCAAGCTACAATGTGCTTACTGTTATCTTTATGTTATTTCATAACATTGATAGATCTATAGTGAAAGTATTACAGTAGTTATTTATTGTCTCTTAATGACAATATGCTTCCTGTAATGTGGGGTCTTCTCTTTGTAAGGTTCGCCAGGGGGAAGTTGAATGTTTGCCACAATGCGGTGGATCGCCATGTCGAGAGCGGACGAGGAGATCAACCGGCCATCATTTATGACAGCCCAGTGACTGGAACTAAGCAGACCATCACTTTTAGAGAACTACAGGAACAGGTAATGATCTCAACCACTTTTAGAGAACTACAGGAACAGGTAATGATCTCGACCACTTTAGATAACTACAGGAACAGGTAATGATCTCAACCCCTTTTAGAGAACTACAGGAACAGTTAATGATCTCAACCACTTTTAGAGAACTACAGGAACAGGTAATGATCTCAACCACTTTTAGAGAACTACAGGAACAGGTAATGATCTCAACCACTTTTAGAGAACTACAGGAACAGGTAATGATCTCAACCACTTTTAGAGAACTACAGGAACAGGTAATGATTTTAGCAAAACTCTTCACACTGTACATATTCATTTAGACTGTAGGACGTCCCTCTAAATATACATTTTCACCCATATGTTGTAACATAGTAGAGCGTCCCCTAAGCAGCTTGAACCCCTTCCCCACCTGGTATATTCTCCACTGTCCGATCTGTTTAATGGTTGAATGGTTAAATGTGAAATGTACATGCCACATTTATAGGACTGTTTATAGAAGAGTTGATGGCCCACTTTCACAGTCACAGAGATCGTAATATTGTAGAAGATAAAGGTCTCACTGACGCCAAGTGAAGCACTTTGTTGGAGGGATTTCGTCAAAGCAGCGGGGCTATTAGCCAGTATGTGACTCTGACACTGAATTGCGTATACTGAGAAATCCTTTTAAGCTATTTAAGCCAGACCTTCAAGCCTTTTACTTTCTAGGCCCACATAACATTCAGAGAGGAGCACCTCCACTATTGCTGAAGATTCCTCCTCAAACATTTGGGTAGAGTTGATTAGCCTGATTTATGCTGCATTAGAATGAATGAAAAATTAGAGACACTCGTTCTATGTTGAATGAGACAGTCATTTCAGATCCCTTAATACATTTGATCAGTAACCCGAGGAAGGTATGACGGTGTGCAGATAGTAATTGAGAGGTAACATCGGTCATATTGATAGTACGTTACATAGTCAGAACATGGCCTTTCAGAATGTTCTAAAGTCCATTTCAGACGAATGCATTTGTTTGCGCTGTGTTGTATCACATCTCTTAAGTCTTGTTTCTTTTAGGCACCGGTAGCACACTGTGTGAATGCTGTGTCTTCCAGCCCAAGATGATAGTGACGGCCTCCTTTGGCATTGAGCCTGGCAGGAGAGTGGAGTACATTCCCCTGGTGGAGAAAGCCCTGGAGCTCAGCTCTCACAGTCCCTCCAAGGTCCTCATCGACAACCGGCCCGGCATGGTGAGGTCCATAGAGATAGAATACTGTTCTATGTTATTCTGTGGTAAGGCCTAACTCACTAACGTCAACTCTCTCAGAGAGATGCCTGCCATTTCACAAAGACAATAACTCTGCTGACATGCAATAGTTTTACATGATCCTCTCTATTGGTTACTTAATGCTATTACTTCCTGACTGGACCACGAATCCGGTTCTAGTGTATATATAAATCCGATTGTTTCAGCTGTGAGCTTGTATGGAGTTATGGATGGTTCGACAGATCTGTCGCTCCTAAACGGCCTGTTGAAACAAAGGTGGGAGAGAGAAACGCATGAGGGACTGAATCACGCAATGGTGAGACGTGCCCCTAGGCTGTGGCGGGGAGCCTGGCACAGGGTCAGAGTGAAACCAGGCAGAACCGGTAGAATAAAAGACAGTCAATTTCCCCCAAAACAGCCAGCAGCCACTTACAGTAATGTGTTGGCACTCCAGGAAACTGAAATGAGTTTCTTCTCAACTCGTACATAAAAACAGCCAAATCTGTGCTCAGGGAAATCATTCTGAAAATGCTTTGCAAAGTATTGTATTCACTCTGCTCAGGCAATCTTTCACACCTATTTTATTAGTACCACCGATGTTTGGAATGTATCACAAAGTCTGGGGTTTTGCACCCTGATTGCTGCTGTGTTACCTTTATGCACAGTTACCCTAGTAGCTATTTTTGATTATGCAACACAGGGAGGATACTGTTAAGGTGATACGTTGTATGTTGTCATGGAAACTGTCTAAGCAAATCACCATACCTCCTATGTTGGAGAATATGAGATGTCCCCCTTTTTTTTGTTGAAGTCGTTGGTATATTGCCGCTCTTGTGAATGTTAAACCACTCTAGTAATCACTATGGAAAGGCAGCGAGTGGTTCCAGAGAAGTGGAATTCAAAACCCACCCATAAGGCCCTCATTAATCAGAGAAGGGTCCTACTACTGGATTATATTCTTTTGGAAGAGGAGAGAACAATTAAAAAACAGCTCAAGGCTTTGGGGGTCTTCTCTCCTTTCCCTCGGCCTTTGGGCAGTTTGAATTCCGCATGTTCGGCATCATGAAAGCTCACTTATTGAAAAATGCACAATTGAAAACCCAAGTTGTGACGACTATAAAAAACGTTTCTTGAGCAATATGGCATTGGTGGTCGGATGAGCCTTGTTGAGTTGTGCACAACTAATGAATCTGTTTTTATCTGTCTTTTGTGTCCAAGTGGTAAAAATGATTGAATGTGTGTCTCTTGAATATGTCATGGAAATGAATCCATCTCTCCTGGTTGATTGTCTGCAACAGGAGAAGGTGTCCATGCATCTTGACCTCAGTCTGGACTGGGAGGAGGAGATGTCCACTGCACGTCCTCATGACTGTGTGTCTCTCCCTGCCAGCCATCCTCTATACGTCCTCTATACGTCTGGGACCACCGGAACTCCTAAGGTACAGCAAGCACTCTGACTCGACACAACAAGTTCATTACAGGAAGGGGTGTAAAGTCCCACTGGGAACAGACATCAGTTCAATATCTAGGTTTGATTTAAATTTGGTTGTGTTGTCAACTAATGTGAAATCAACAAAGAATGTTACAATTTCATTGGATTTAGGTTAAAAGTTGGGTGAATAAACAGAATAAACATCTCCCTTACGATGATTACATTTTTCAAATCCAATCCATTTTCCATTTTCATTCAACATCATCACATTGCTTTTTTTTTGTTGGTTGAAATGACATGGAAACAACGTTGATTCAACCAGTTTTTGCCCAGTTGTGTCTGACGACTTTTATCATAAGGAATCCAGTCAATTTCACAGTTTAATGCAAGTAATGAGTATCATATACTACAGTAGACATTCCATGGCTCTGCAAATGTGATTCAAGTTCATTCTAAACTTTACCACCGTGAGATAGATGAGACAATTTTTAAACCAGAACCAGTAGTACTGAAAATGAGGTGAACCATGCAGGAGGTTGAAAAATTGACCGGAGGTGGCTCTAAATTGGAAAAACACAGCTCCAGATAGTTCCCTTTGTCTTTAGCACCCAGATAACATGAAATATCCACCCGCTGGCCTGCTGTTCTCAGTCTCGTCGTCACCAGTGAGATCTATGGAGGAAACAGCTGAACTCCTACAGGTTATGTTACCATACATCGCAAAGATGGCCTCACGAAATAGTTGAATTGAAAAACCAAGATTTATACAAGGGTTTGAATGTATAATAAAATAAATTAACCTGCTAAGAGCTTGTTGCATTCGTCTTGCATCAACGTTCGCCTCTTTTCTATATCTTCCCCTCAGGGCGTTGTCAGGGATACTGCTGGATACGCTGTGATGTTGACGTGGACCATGGCAAACGTTTATGGCCTCAAGCCTGGTGAAGTAAGTCCATGTGAAACATCTCCAGTGTTCTTTATCATTGTATTACAGAACATACACCATAAACATGCACAAACATAGTACAGTATGGATTCTCTCTTCTTTCTCTGCCTACGCTCTACTTGGTACGGTGGGCAGTGTCTGACCTGGGCTGGGTAGTGGGCCACTCCTACAGCTGTGTCACGACTATCGTTGAAGTCGGCTCCTCTCCTTCCTCTCCTTTCTAGCCATCGCCGCTCCATTTCTCATATATCCATTTGTTTTGTCTTGTTTCATACACACCTGGTTTTCATTCCATAATCACACTACATGTATTTTAGTCCTCCGTTCCCCTCCATGTCTTTGTGTGTAATTGTTTATTGTTAATGGTGTATGTTCATGCGCTATACTTTTGTTTATTGTTCCGTGTTTTTGGGCACTTAGATTTTGTCATTTTGTGCCTATTTTTTGACCGGAATTAAAGTTTACTCTACTCTGCTCTCCTGCACCTGACTTCGCTTCCCATACACAGCCGTAACAATCTGTTAGGCAACACCACCATTCTATACGAGGTATGTACCGTAGCCTACATAGGCCTATCATAATGACCTGTGAACGGGTCACTATTGGTCAATTAACTCCAGAAAAACACACAAACTCAACTTTCTCAAGGACTTGTCCCTTTCACTCAGTGATTCCAAATGTTTCGCAGATTACTCTATTTAAAGACAATGAGCGCAAGAAAAATTGACTCCTAATGATGCATGAGTATATGAGATTTCAGACAACCAGCCTTTTGATATTCATGCACATGATCATCATTGCAAATTTACCCCGGCCTCATTAAACTAATATTCACTGGCTCGAAAAGGCCCAGTTAGGTTGGTTTGTGGAAGTTATTTGTATGAAGAGCAGCTGGTGATTCTGCTGTGTTTGGGCCCTGGGCAAATGACCCCAGGGGTTGGGAGTAGAGGGGTGGGAAGGTAGGACTGCTCATGGAGGCTATCTGCCTAATTAGACTTTTGGTCTCTGTGGCTGTTGGAGGATTGGAGGTGGGTGTTGAATTCATCAGCCTGGCTTTATCCAGAGCCTGTTGTCTGTGGCTCCATTTTCCTTGTGGAATGCATTGCTCCTGTCTACCCTGCTCCACACAAGACCTTCTGTCCTCTCACTGATTAGTACACAGTCATAGATATTCACACTGGGAGGAAATGAAGGCCCTCGAGTCTGTTGTTGTTGATTTCCCAGCTCATTTTAATCTGTCACTCTCTCTCTCTCTCTCTCTCTCTCTCTCTCTCTCTCTCTCTCTCGCGCCTCGTCTCTCTCACGCCTCATCTCTCGGTTCCGCTCGCCCGTGGGCTCTTCCTCACTGCGACTTTTGTTGGTGCACAATACTTTCTCAATAGAGTAATCTTGTTTCTATTCATCAGTTTCAGCCCATCTGTCTGGGCTCCAAATATCATTTTGTCTCCATTTCAAACAGATCTTTCCATGAATATTCATTCTGTTCGGCACAGTGGAAGTGTTAATGGTGCGGAACGTCAGTAGTAAGGAAACTTTATGGCCTTAGTGCTGTTCTTCTGTTTGATAGGTGGCTGGCTGAGTCATCACTACCGCAAGCCTCTACAAACAGCTTGCTCTGAATGTACCGCTACACTTCAATACCCAATTGGCGTGTTCATGTAAGCTTATGTCCTCAGGCGGTTTGGGTTTGTAACGGATCTCTCTCTCTCTATGCAGGGCAAGCCTGTTGGGACACCGGATGCCGGGGCGCTCTTCCGCGTGCTGTCAGAGCATGGTTGTTCCTCCATGTTCACCGCGCCCAAGGCCATCCAAGCCATCCGCCAGCAGGACACCCATTCCGCCATAGGGGCTCAGTACCCCCTCACCAGGTACCCTCACCACCCAATCCCCACATATTGACATAACACTGTGGAGATGGACCATTCAACAACTGTGGTGGCTAGCTCTGTTTTGAACCTTTTCTGCCCATTTGAAGTAGGCCTATCCTTTAGTCCTATCAACGTCCAGAGACTGGGTACCTTTCATCCATATCCGGTGTTGTCCCCCACTGGCTGAAGGTTTTGGCGCTGCCTGCCCACTCTCTTGTTAGTCTCTGTCCATCTGCTGGAGCAGTGTCCCTGCCTGGCCCAGGCTCATCACTCACAACCTGTGTTCCCATTTAGACCTGATTGAGGTTTAATCTGGATGGATAAAACACCGGCAGGGCATTCATTCCTATTACATAATACTGTGCTGCTGCCACACTGCTAAACACACAGGGAGTCACTGAGTGCTGTAGAGAGCCTCAGGCAATGCCATCTTTGATGATGCCTGGTTCCAGGGACTGGAGTGATTGTTATCCCCATGGGAAATGTCATCATTTATATTGATAATAAATCTGTGGAAAATACAGTTTTGGTTCCTTAATATTTTGAAACAGAATCACAGTTGATTAGGTATAATGTGAAAATAGAGGGGGTGTGGTGGTAACTCCACTTTTCGATTTTTCTCCATACCTGCGTCATAAAACAGGGGCTTTGATCTTTGGTCATAGTTTGCCGTTGAATAATCTGAATGTGGGAAATTTGAAGGTATTTTGTGTGCTGTTTCTGAACAGGGTTTTGCCTCGACTGCTCCAGGCAGACCTGAGACACAAATCCCAAAGGGATTGAATTCATTGTTTTCCCTGGACTATGACATGACCTTCTTTCTGCTAGTTGTTATGATGAACTATGCTTCAGTTGTTGGTTTAGTCATGTGCCATGCAGCATCTTTCCACGACTGTCTTTCTCCCAGAGGGAGCAGGTTAGTGAAAGACTACAGCAATTCACTGAGAGAGAATTGATGCACAAACACAACAACCACAATGTGAGATGTTTCCAGAATCCAGACAGACTCAGACAGTAGTCGAATATCCGGTTGACCTTTGTTTCCTTGCCTGGAGACAAAACAGACAACCATCAAAACTATTCTTCTCCCTTCTCTACTAGCAATGTTAACAGTCAAGATGCAGACACTAGACTTGTTATTTTACAGCTGAGGAAATAGGATGTTCTCAGTGAATGTAAAAAGAACGCAATCCAGTAAAGTTGAATACAATAGCAATCCATGTCAATTAAAACGTCAACTCTATTTCCCCTCTTTCTCATGAATTGATTATAAACTTGTAGTTTGAAAGGCAAGCGTTTTGAGAACACTTCATTAAGCATTAAGACACTAAAACGCCTTAGTTCACGTGTGGATGGTTACTCCTATGAACGGGTTGTTGCTGGCATCTCCTCAGTGTATGGCACCGTTATCAGTAGGCCATAGACATTTTGGTAGTAATATGATGTGGGTGGATAGCATATGAAATATTCATCACGATCTCTCTGATAAGCTCACTGCAGTAGCCTCTTCTCAGCTCCTAGCTCAGTAACACCACATGGGTAGCTAATTGTACCAAATCCTGTGCTAAAATATACCACAGAGCCCATAACAACTATTGCCGCTCGTGACAGAGCCTGGGGAGAAGCCACTGCCATGGACCAGAGGGTCTCCAGGTCCATTTCATCACTTACCAACAGAAATCAGGCTTTATTTCATCACTTAACAACATAAATCAGGCTTTATTACATCACTTACCAACAGAAATCAGGCTTTAGTACATCACTTACCAACAGAAATCAGGCTTTATTTCATCACTTACCAACAGAAATCAGGCTTTATTACATCACTTACCAACAGAAATCAGGCTTTAGTACATCACTTACCAACAGAAATCAGGCTTTATTTCATCACTTACCAACAGAAATCAGGCTTTATTACATCACTTGCCAACATAAATCAGGCTTTATTACATCACTTACCAACAGAAATCAGGCTTTAGTACATCACTTACCAACAGAAATCAGGCTTTATTTCATCACTTCCCAACAGAAATCAGGCTTTATTACATCACTTACCAACAAAAATGCTTACAAATAAAACTCTTAAAGTATAACTTCCAATAACAAAGACTCTCAGTTTAAGAACCTTTCAGCCCCAAACTGTCGGCTGCTACTGTATCTCCAGTCCTCTCCCTCGAATGTGAGCAGCAGCAGCCTAATCAACTGTCGGGGCTGATTGTCCAGCCAATCACACACTTGATTGACTTATTATCCATTAGCCTCCCAACAGAGAAAGTGCCGGAAAGGCGCCGGAAGGATAGATAGGTCGTGACCGGCCTCACACGCCAGTACAGTAGGTAGTGGTGTATGCACCTGTCAGTTGGTTGCGATTCGCAAAAGTTTTTTAAAGAAGAAGAAGGCTCTGGAAGGGCACGGCAAGAGTGCCACAAAGTCATTATGAATGCACTTTCCTATGTGCTGATTTTCAGAAAATCAGATTTTCCTGTGTAGCACTTTCCAAGTGTTGAAAGACGTGCCAAAACCACAAAATTGCCATTTTCAGCCCAGTATTTCATTCTCGCTGGGTACTTCACGATGACTATTGTTATTACAACACATGAGTTGCTTCCTGTAATGGCCTTGGAGCAATTTCACTCGTCACCCCAGATGTCAGAAAAGTAATAGAAAAGCGGGTTTGGAGCTCTCTGGTGTAGGAGTCGCATCTACCTCTACCGTTCAACCCACTCAGAGGAACAATCACAGCACAATGGAGCAAGTACCATTTCATAGCCCTTATTAACATAGCCCGGAGCACTAACTCAATGCTCACAGGCAGAGCAGACTCTTACATATGGGGGACAACGTTCATGATTTCAGTCAATAACATTTCCCAGCTTGTAGCACCAGGAAGCTTGGCTTGTGACTCACTCTGCCTGTTTGCTTAACAATTTCCAGCTTGTAGCACCGGGAAGCTTGGCTTGTGACTCACTCTGCCTGTTAGCTTAACATTTCCCAGCTTGTAGCACCAGGAAGCTTGGCTTGTGACTCACTCTGCCTGTTTGCTTAACATTTCCCAGCTTGTAGCACCAGGAAGCTTGGCTTGTGACTCACTCTGCCTGTTTGCTTAACATTTCCCAGCTTGTAGCACCAGGAAGCTTGGCTCGTGACTCACTCTGCCTGTTTGCTTAACATTTTCCAGCTTGTAGCACCAGGAAGCTTGGCTTGTGACTCACTCTGCCTGTTTGCTTAACATTTTCCAGCTTGTAGCACCAGGAAGCTTGGCTTGTGACTCACTCTGCCTGTTAGCTTAACATTTGCAGGATTTATATCATGCATTATCTGGGATGTCATGTGCCATCTTTCAAGGAATATATGTGCAATTGATATACCTTCTCATTGCAAGGTGACACGTACAAGGTGCACATACAGACACACACAAGCACACACACACAAGCACATGCATACTAAATGCAATTATGGGGGCGAATGTTTCCTCTCTCATTCTTGCTAATGAGACACAAACTTCCCCAGTTGGGACTATGTTAGGTATAGTACTGTGGGACTATTGTTGCCTCTGAAGATATGGAGAAATGTGCTTGGCCTTCACCCACCCACTTGCATAAATTACACACAGATCCAACCATCCATGGCTGCCTGTCTCTCCCCTTCTCCCAACATCTGTAGTCAGATTGTTCCAAAGTAGGAGCTATAGGAGGACAGGCTCATTGTAATTACCGGAAGAGAATACACAGTATGGAAATGTTTGATAACGTCCTATTGATTCCATTCCAGCCATTACAATGAGCCTGTCCTCCTATAGCTCCTCCCACCAGCCTCCTCTGAGGCCTATTTGAATTAGAATTCCTCGAGTTGTTATGTGTGGCAGGAGGCCATGGAAACTGTATGGCCTCAGACGTTTTGGCAGCAAATGAAGTCTTCTCTGCTTTATCAGACCATGTCAAGGTCCCTGAGTGAAGATTAGCATGGCTTTATCTACAGTTGAAGTCGGAAGTTTACATACACTTAGGTTGGAGTCATTAAAACTCATTTTTCAACCACTCCACAAATTTCTTGGTAACAAAGTATAGTTTTTGCAAGTCGGTTAGGTCATCTACTTTGTGCATGACACAAGTCATTTTTCCAACAATTGTTTACTGACAGATTATTTCACTTACAATTCACTATCACAATTCAAGTGGGTCAGAAGTTTACATACACTAAGTTGACTGTGCCTTTAAACAGCTTGGAAAATTCCAGAAAATGATGTCATGGCTTTAGAAGCTTCTGATAGGCTAATTGACATCATTTGAGTCAATTGGAGGTGTACCTGTGGATGTATTTCAAGGCCTACCTTCAAACTCAGTGCCTCTTTGCTTGACGTCATGGGGAAATCAAAAGAAATCAGCCAAGACCTCAGAAAACAATGGTAGACCTCCACAAGTCTGGTTCATCCTTGGGAGCAATTTCCAAGCTCATGAAGGTACCACTTTCATCTGTACAAACAATAGTACGCAAGTATAAACACCATGGGACCACGCAGCTGTCATACCGCTCAGGAAGGAGACGCGTTCTGTCTCTTAGAGATGAATGCACATTGGTGCGAAAAGTGCAAATCAATCCCAGAACAACAGCAAAGGACCTTGTGAAGCTGCTGGAGGAAACAGGTACAAGTAAAGTATCTGTATCCACAGTAAAACGAGTCCTATATTGACATAACCAGAAAGGCCGCTCAGCAAGAAAATGTCTTAAGTACAAGAAAGTCAAGGTATTGGAGTGGCCATCACAAAGCCCTGACCTCATTCCTATAGAACATTTGTGGGCAGAACTGAAAAAGCGTGTGCGAGCAAGGAGGCCTACAAATCTGACTCAGTTACACCAGCTCTGTCAGAAGGAATGGGACAAAATTCACACAACTTATTGTGGGAAGCTTGTGGAAGGCTACCCAAAACGTTTGACCCAAGTTAAACAATTTAAAGGCAATACTAATTGAGTGTATGTAAACTTCTGACCCTCTGGGGGAATGTGATGAAAGAAATTAAAGCTGAAAAAAATCATTCTCTCAACTATTATTTCACATTCTTAAAAAAAAGTGTTGATCCTAACTGACCTAAAACAGGCAATTGTTACTAGGATTAAATGTCAGGAATTGTGAAAAACTGATTTTAAATGTATTTGGCTAAAACGTATGTAATCTTCCGACTTCAACTGTATATAACCACAGCTAGAGGGGGATTTTTACTCAGATCAACAGAAACAATATGGACTGTTTTGTGTACATGTTTTTGTGCAAGTTCGTCTGAGACTCGTAAGGCAATTATAGTCTAATGGGAAAACTCCAGCTTATTGCTTTTTTTTCACCTTGCTACTGGCACAACTCAGTTTAATATAACTTGAAAACACAGTCGTAACCATCCTTGGCTGTTAAATAGTTTTTTATGAACTTTGTGGTTCGAACTGTGAATGCTGAAGCCATAGACCGTATACCATGGGTATCAAAAAACATTTATTTTTACTGTTCTAATTATGTTGGTAACCAGTTTATATTAGCAGTAAGGCACATCGGGGGTTTGTGGGATATGGCCAATATACCACGGCTAAGGGCTGTATCCAGGCACTCCGTGTTGCGTCATGCATAAGAACAGCCCTTAGCCATGGTATATTGACCATCTACCACACCCCCTCAGGCCTTATTGCTTCATTATAGATCTGCCACTACTCTATTACACTGTCCTGGCCTATAGAGCCTGACTACTCTCTCCGCTCCTCCAGATTGAAGAGCCTTTTCTTGGCTGGAGAGCGCTGTGACGTGGAGACTCTGAACTGCGCCAAAAGGAGCGTTGGAGATCCTGTACTGGACCACTGGTGGCAGACTGGTAAGACTTTCATTTGCTACTGGAACATCATAATGGACACTACATGCTACACTAGGACGATGGTTCCATTTCTTGATACCGGTTGTGGTATTACATCTGACCCAACATCTCCCCTATATCTCATTTAAAGGCTCAGAATTCAAGAATATTTGTAACAAATTATAAATGCAGGACTCTATTCTCTGAGCACCGTTTGAGAATGTTAATCTATTATAGTTTTAGTCTATCTTAGGGGAATTGTCAATGTGAGTGAATTGTTATTGCCGCCTTGGTAGTATTTGATCAGCCCATTGACATTAATTCGGCCTTGAGAAGGCGTAACAAATAGCTATATCTCCACAGTATAACTCTTCCTTGAAAGCCCCCTGCAGGCATTAAGTGCATGGACTATATGCTCCCGATTTAATTCATGCTTCGCACTTATACTGTACACGGAGCACCAGAGGAAAGGCCATTTCTTTCACTAAGTGCCGTGCTAAGAAGAGGAATTAGCCCACAAGGATTTGGGGCTGCTCTGCAATGGTCATAGAGTGCCCTGAGGCTTTCACTTCACTCCCACAGCCACCCAATTAACTTAATCAGCTTCTCAATCTAACCTCATTAATACTAGTCCTTTCAGAGCAGTTCACAGTTCATCATTCATAGACCGCGTGCTGTGGTCTAGTAGCTTTACAATGGATGAGGAGGGGAGGTTCTTCTTGTTGGTGAAAGTGTGTGATTCATTTTGTATATAATACCTCCCAATCATCACTGTTGTCTATATTGGTGATGAGATGTGTAATTGGGGTCTTGAGTGCAGGGCTATACTGCATTGTTTTCCCCTGTCACCTTCGAATGACTTTAGAGTCACTAAGACCCTATTAGCCACTTGGTGGGTGATTCCAGCCCATGTTCCAGGCAGCGAGCCATCGTACCCCCAGTCCCACAAAACAGTGATAAATGTGGTAGAGAAGGCGGCACGAGATAGGCATTGGATTCCTTGTACCATTTTTTTATTTATTATTCTGCGTGCCTGACAGAGAATCGACCGGGGAAGAGCAGACATCTGTGTTAAATATGGAATAAAAAAATAGACCTTGAGATGGACCTTGAGAATGTATGGGTGAGAGTGAGAGAGAATCCACCTAACACTGTATTGGATCTCAGCCCAGATTAGCATGTTTGGGGAGATGGCTCTTTGTCTCCCAGACCTCCCTGGAAGTGGGTGTTGTTAACTCAGCAGCAGTAACCCACAGGAGTTACCACGCAAAACGGGGCTTTTGGTGTTTTACTGAGTCATCCACTGTTAGTTATCATGAGCCAATGTGCCACAGTGCAACAGCTCCAGTTGATACAATATACAGTATGAGCCTTCCTTTGTCTTTTCAGGTGACCATTAGGTTGCTTTGGTTTTCTCAAAAGCCTATATATGCACTGAGTATACCAAACATTAGGAACACCTTCCTAACATTGAGTTGCATCTAAGCTGTGGCGGTCATGACATTTTGTCAACCGGTGATTGTCAAGCAAATAACTGCTGGTCTCACGGTAATTGACCATTAATTAACATAAATTATCAAGGCTCATTGGTCCGTTTCTCATTGACCAGGATTGTCTTTCAAAAAACGTTTTGCCTCTTCGGGAGTTTTGAAGTGTCGCAGGGCTCCTTGGTGAAGAACCCTGAGCTTGTTTGGGTATTTGAATGATGATGCCTCGGTCAATGGAGTATTTCTTCACCTCGTCAAACTCTTGGAGCTTTCCACGTATTCCAGCTGACAGGTCCTGGTGTAAAGTGAGTTTGGCGTTTCCCACTGTGATGTGGTTGATTTTCGCCGCCTGTAGGACTCGTTCTCAGGAAACGTATGGTGATTGGACGCGGTGGTTGTCTGGCTGCTGGTGGGGGCCTTAGTGCTCGGTGAGCTCTCTCGAGTTCTATGGGCCTGTCGGTGGACAGGTGGAGCCACTCGGGAAGTTTGTGGCATGTTTCCCTCTTCTTTTTTGCCCAGATTTAATAGAACACAATTATTCCTTCGCCCCCTGTTTTCCAGGTCCTCTGTTTTCTCTTCCAAATGCTCTATTTTTTTTTTAGCATATGCCATGTTTCCATGGCATCTGTCAATAAGTTTTCCATGGATAGGATTTGCCCCTCTGCCTCGTCCAGGTGCCCCGCGTCTATGGTTATCTTGCTGTTGATGTCAGGCAAAGCGTTTTCCAGGATTGTCACCTTGCCCCCTATCGCACTGAGCTGAGAGTTAATGGCATCTAATTTTATGTTGAGTTCTGTACGTTGGGATCTCAACTCAGAAAGGATGTCTTCGACAGAGTGTGCGGTTGGCATTCGTTGGGCCTCGGGGGGGGGAGTGGGTCCTCTTGCTCCTGGCTGATTGCGCTAGCTTTTTCTGAAGCTAGCTTCTTCTTGGAGGCTTTTTCCGTCGCTAATACTCGAGTCCGGGTAAAAATGTCACCTGTAGTGTCGCCTTTTGTAGCCGCCATGACTTTTTTACTAAAGCTAAAGGAGTTTAAACTTGAAGTGGAGGTAAGATTAGGAATTGGAAACTACTTGTGCGGAGCTCTTAGTTCACGAGGCCATCTCGTTCAAGGGTCATGTGATCCCTCCGCACTTAAACCTTTTGTCTTGCCCATTCACCCTCTGAATGGCACACATACACAATCCATGTCTCAATTGTCTCAAGATTTGAAAATCCTTCTTTAACCTGTCTCCACCCCTTCATCTACACTGATTGAAGTGGATTTAACAAGTGACATCAATAAGGGATTATAGCTTTCACATGGATTCGCCTGGTCAGTCTGTCATGGAAAGAGCAGTTGTTCTTAATGTTTTGTATAGTCAGTGCATATGGAAAGCTGTAGGAGTGCATCGTTTTGCCTGAAATCGATGGTGCTTTGCCCCAGAGTTAAGGTCAATTCCATTTGAATTCCAATCGATTTCCGAAGAATTTAAATGCAGCTGGTGAACTGGAAAAACAGAGGAAATGTCACATTGATCAATTGAACCTCAGTTAATTCCACTAGCGTTAACAGAGTTGAAATGGAATTGACCACTCTCTTTGGTGCCACTCTCCTCATATTTCACTGATCAGTCATGAGTGCTGTTTTAGCAGGCACGACACACAGGCATTATTACGTAAGGCTTTTTGGCAAGCCTGTAAATCTTCTCTGAGGGGCCAATGGGGAATGAGGGGGGGATGAGTGATTGACATCCCAGCATGTGGCCCTGACACAAACACAGTTTCCACAGCAAGTAGATAGATCAAAGACTGGCTCCTACTGGTTCGCTGGTACAGTGTGATCTGAATGGCCAGATGCCACACAAGCACACATACACACACGAATACAAACACATATGCACACATGTCAAACACACAGTTCAGATGAGTGTAAAGCCACTGGCTGTCTCTGTACTGTCTCCTCTTCTACTCTTCCTGTTTTCAGGAGCCTGTCCAGCACATTGCTCAGAGGGAGGGTTTATGAGACATCTATCAGTCTGGATGTCTTCAAAAGACTCCTCCCTTCCCCCTTCCTTCCCCAGCTTGTCCTTTGTGTCTAGCTCATCCATTCTCTTTGTGTATGTGTGTCCGTGTCCGTGTGTGTGAGAGTGTGTGTGTGTGTGTGTGCCCGTCCGTCCGTCCCCAGGTCCTTTCCCGGCTCTTTAACTCTCCTAGGAGGTGGTTCTTCTCCATGGTTGTGGTGTTGATGTGAGGTTTATCAGAGACGACAGGCTGATTCTCAGAGCATATCCTTGGTGCTCTCTCTGTCAGTCCTAGCCCTGAGAGGTATGATAGGATTCCTTCACACTGTCCGCCTATGGTTCGCTGAAGTTCAGTCAAACCTCAGACTGCTGATAGATTGAGTTGGAACAATAACCCTAGCACCTTCCCAGCTTCTCTGTGGTGCTAGTGCAGTCCAGACCAGGGAGCTTCATCCACTGCAGGCTGTGTGATTGGCCACAGCACTAACCTCAAAGCCATTACTGGGAATAAAGGCCTGCAGTTCTCAACCTGTTCACTGGAGAGTAAAGGAGTCTGTCTTTGACAATAACCGAAAGGCCTCTCTCACCCTGGGCTTTGTGACTGTCTGGTCTGGTCTGGTCTGGTCTGGTCTGGTCTGGTCTGGTCTGGTCTTGTCTGTACAGAACTCAGACAGACTCAATATGTTGAAGGGACCATAATGAATGAGATCAGTCTGTGTTATTGTGAGAGATGAGGAAGCTGCGGGCATGTTCTGTTCTCCACTGTCACACAAGCCTTCTAGAGCATCAGAGTTTCTGTCAGAGGTTTAGAAATGGGCGCCAAAATTTGGGCTAAAACATTTCCCTTTATATTGACAGCTGGAAAATAAAACCTCTGCAGTGATTTGATTTTGACTCTGGGAGAAGGCGTGCATAATTAAGTCCTGTGGAAGAACCTGACAGGATGCGGCAGTAAGTTTCTGATTTCTCCCTCCTGTACTGGATTAATAAGTCGCACATCATCTAAGGATTTCAGCACACGGTGTTTCAATCTCTCTGTGACAGGTGATCCATCAAACCCATTTATGAGCCCCAGTCTTGTCTTCTCACGAGAAGAGGAAGGCGAACTGCAGCGATGGCAAAATCCTAACTGTGGTGCAGGTTGACATTGGCCTGCAGCCGAGGGTTCTGGAGAGGATTGTACATTTAATGCATAATGTTCTTGCAGTAATCCCGAGATCACTGAAAAAAACACATTATTTAAGAAACAGCACAGTTATTGGTATTATTCCGAACATTATTATTCCAAACATGTTACTTTTGAAACGTTTTGGTGGGTTCTCACAAATCTAAGTTTAAGACATTCTCGGAAACCAAAGTACAACTCCTTTGGAATGCATTCCGTGGACAGTTGTTGGTTGAATAATCCATTACACACCTCCACTTATTTATAAAGAATGTAAGATGCCTGTAAAGATGTGTCTTTCAAATGCAGTCTCCATCCAGGGGCTTTACTGCTGAGCCTACCCAGGCTGATCTACTAGCTCCCTGCAAAATGGATACAAATTGAACAAAATCAATTAGTCTTGAATTTATCACAAATCATTCCACAACACGCCCTGTAATCTCTTTCCAATGTAATATTCAGCAAAGGAAAGATGAAATCAATGGCATGAAAATCAGCAGGAATGGAGGCTCAGAGAGATAGAGATTTCAAAGGCGGGCGGGCGACATGTGGTAATCTGAATTAGAAGTCAACGCAAAGAGAGGCTGTCTGACCCATAGAGACCCTATTAAATGAAGATATATATGACTACTTTCAGACCACTGATCTAGAGTCAGTATTAAGGTGGTGGAAGATGATCTGAATAGAAGAGGCTAGATCACTGATCTAGAATCAGAGTGAAATAGCATTGAAAGCATTCATGCTCTGTAAAGGCTGGCTGCCTTCCATCTGAGAAATTGAAATGTATCACAGCTTGAAAGCAGCAGTCCCTGGCCATTTCCTGGGCTTCTCTCTACCCTGGAGCAAACCTAGTGTAGTTATGTACCACTGCTGTGTAGCAAACTGTATCATCACAGAGAGCCAGGAGCAGTGTCTCTGCCTCACCTTGACCACCCAGGGAACTCCTCACATGTACTGTAGGCCCTGGGTTTCAAACAGTAGGAACTCACAGTGGAACTACTGTTGGAGGCCGTGTTGTTTGTTATGAACTGGCAGACAGAGTCGATATGAGTAGAGAGGCTTCTGTACGGTCGTGGATATAAGTGTTCCTTTCCTCATTCAGCGTTCAAAGAACTGTGAATGAGTTTTTACAAAGGGGCAGGTGTTTTGAGCAGCATTCTTTCTCATCTGTCACTGCAGGAGTGTTGCGTCTACTGAACGGCGATAATAAGAGTGTGAGAATGTTCCTCTTAATTGTGTTTGATGAAAATGGCACGGCACATCAACAGCTCGCTTCAAACTCTTCTACGAAATGATGCCTCTGATTAGTCTCAGCTAAATGTGTCTAACTTGTCAGTGATCTCATATGAACAGCGTATTTCAATTATGTAAAGCTTACAGGCAGAGTTTGACTGATTGACCATTTTGGCTTTGAATTTGAATTTGTTTTTTCTTCGTTTTCTTTCTCGAAATCAGATGTCATTTTGCAGGGCCAGTGGGTAAGATTACTTTATTAATACAAGGTAGAAGTGATTTGTGCGCTCGTTGCTTTCATGTGCACTCAGACACACACCCTCAGCTGATTCGCTGATACATTGTGTGTGTCAATCTCGCTCTCTCGCTCTCCCCCCTCTCTCTCCCCCCTCTCTCTCTCCCCTCTCTATCTCACCTATCAAGAGTATCCACTCTGTCTCCATTTCTGTTACATCACAGACAGTCTCATCTATTAACTTCAGTCAGACACCCACAGCAGTCTCCACCCCTTTATCCAAATCTGCCTGAATACTGGCTCATTTCCCCCTGTGTATCCAGGAAGAAAACAGAGAAAATGGCTGCTTTTTTGAAGCCTGATAATCATCTGTGTCGCTATTTTAAGACCCCAAGTGCCTGGGGTTGGAGGGATGGCTGATGATGAAGGTTGCTGATGTCATCGGTGTTGCCGGGCAACCAGAATATTTCCAGTTGTCAGGGTCTGGCTCACTAGGGTGAAGTGGCTGATGGGAAGCGGCGATTAGAGATGCAGGGAGGGCAGGCGGCTGGGTCTCTGTCCCCCCTCTGTCCAGCCCCTGTAGCCCAAGCTCCAGCCCCGGGACATGACACGCTAAAGGCTCTTTCCTTTAAAACTCTGTCTCAGTACGAAGGTTCATTGTAACATGGTGGTGAAATATGTCTAGGAGCAGTACACGAGATGTCTATTCTCTGATAGGAAGAGACATTTGGTAATCATCACACAGAGATGACGAATAGAAGCTGAACAATTAAGTGCTAGACTGTGATATTACACAAATGGGTGCATAATGAATTGCAATTAAATAAACCTTTGTGAGGTTGTAAATTAAAGTGCAATTAGAAACAGGATCCTACGTTTTGCAGCAAATGAGGTTTAGAAATAATGACTTTCCTTTACAACTACGGTGTTTCTTTCTTGATCTCGTTCTGACTGTAGAGTTAGAGAGTTCATTCTCCTGGCCCTGTGCTCTGCACTAGAGAGTAGCCAGTCCTGTCTGTGGGTCAATGCCACCATGTGAAGTGGCTCTGTGTTCACACAGCCTTCTCTAAGCAGCCTCCTCACCAACATGAAAACCAGTAGCTTTGTGCTTGGCACTTGAGGCTCTAAAGTCCAATATGATTACGCCCCAGAGAGTCAGGAGGTTAAGAGGAAACCTTAACTACACAGCTCAATGCTTATTATGGATGGCGACGTAACTTCACTGCATTTCCAGTGGACGCAACCTCAAGTAACCGCATGGGTATAGGACTTGAAGTTTGTTAACACGTTTCACCTCCCAACAGGGGCTAGGTTAGTGGTAGTATCTCCTCCCACGTTATGGTCATGCTACTAGGGTAACGTACAGCTATGGTGTGATGGACGCGTACTTGGTCCCCTTATCTAAAGCAATAAGACTACATCCCATTACCAGATCATTCAAAGGATTGCAGCCAAATAAAAATACCTAATGTGTCCTTTGTTTACCCTACTACCCAGATACACATTACACACACCATCTATTTTCAGATGAAAGCCCTTCCTTTGACCAACCTTTCCTTGTTTTCTGTGCCCACCTGTGGATTTGCGTTGCGTGTCACACCTAGCATGTCACTCATTACCATATGGCTCCCATCCCACAGACTGGCTCATTAAGAGTTTCCTGGCTCGTGGTGGGCGAAGCCGCGAGCGTAATTACAGCCTGGCTCTCCTCCGAGACTGTGACTGTGTGTGTGTGTGTGTGTGTGTGTGTGTGTGTGTGTGTGTGTGTTGCTAGTGTCATTGGCTCCTCAAGCAGAGTGGTTTTCTGTCGGCTGTTAGCTAGCTCTGCCTTGTTTAAACTCCACAGGCCCGTAAAGCTGGTGTTTCTTATTAGAGGTCATTTTGTAATGAGAAAATGTGTATGCATGAACATTCCACTGTGGGTTTGAGGGAGAGGAATTTGAGATGCTATTAGAGCAGGTGTGACGGCAGTTTCCCTTTCTACTCCTCTACCTGTTCATCCGCATACGTAAGTTTGTGCACGACTGTCATATGCTTGTGTGATCCAGAGCTGAGCAGCAGCTGTGACCTCCATGGAGGTTTCCTCCCTCCCTCCCTCCCTCCCTCCCTCCCTCCCTCCCTCCCTCCCTCCCTCCCTCCCTCCCTCCCTCCCTCCCTCCCTCCCTCCCTCCCTCCCAGGTACAGCTGCTCCAACCAGAAGGGCTTATTAACCAGTAGTGCTGTAGCTCTGCCCCAGTCTGGCACCTCAGCTCACTGCTGGCTGGGAGGTTGTCAGACTGTCTGGACAGGACTCGATGGGCTCTTATTGAAGCTCTAAAACAGATATGCAAATGTTCTGTAAGAGTGGTACAGGCGTGGACCTTTCCTCGGATCCTGTCTAGGACACACCTAACAAGCCAGGGCCTGAGAAAGTTACTCTACATTTAAGCAATAAGGCCTGAGGTATATGGCCAATATACCACGACTAAGGGCTGTTCTTAGGTGCCTGGATACAGCCCTTAGCCGTGGTATATTGGTCGTATCCCACAAACCACTGAGGTGCCTTATTGTTATTATTATTTTTCAATGTACCCCCTTTTTCAATCTTGTATCATCGCTGCAACGGACTTGGGAGAGGCGAAAATGGAGTTATGCATCCTGCCTAACTGCGCTCCTTAACAACCGCCAGCTTGACCCGGAAGCCAGCCACACCAATGTGTCAGAGGAAACACCATTCAACCAGTTGTGGCACAGCCCGGGAATGAACCCGGGTCTGTAGTAACGCCTCTAGCACTAAGGCACTGCAGGTGTGATGCAGTGCCTTAGACCGCTGCACCACTCGAGAGGCCCCAACCTTATTGTTATAATGAACTGTTTTCCACTGTAAATAGAGCAGTAAACAAGTAATTGTGTGTCATATCAGACAATATACTCAAACTAACCGGTTTATAATATACTCTGATCCAAAATAGAATGGAATACAAATTACTGCATAGCACATATACAGTTGAAGTCGGAAGTTTACATACACCTTAGCCAAATACATTTCAACTCAGTTTTTCACAATTCCTGACATTTAATCCTCGTAAAAATTCCCTGTCTTAGGTCAGTTAGGATCACCACTTTATTTTAAGAATGTGAAAATGTCAGAATAATAGTAGAGAGAATTATTTATTTCAGCTATAATTTTTTTCATCACATTCCCAGTGGGTCAGAAGTTTACATACACTCAATTAGTACTTGGTAGCATTGCCTTTAAATTGTTTAACATGGGTCAAACGTTTCGGGTTATGTCGACTCGATATATGACTTGTTTCCTCCAAAATCTTCACAGGGTCCTTTGCTGTTGTTCTGGGATTGATTTGCACTTTTCGCACCAAAGTACGTTCATCTCTAGGAGACAGAACGTCCTTCCTGAGCAGTATGACGGCTGCGTGGTCCCATGGTGTTTATACTTGCGTACTATTGTTTGTACAGATGAACGTGGTACCTTCAGGCGTTTGGAAATTGCTCCCAAGGATGAACCAGATTTGTGGAGGTCTACAATTTTTTTTCTGAGGTCTTGGCTGATTTCTTTTGATTTCCCTATGATGTCAAGCAAATAGGCATTGAGTTTGAAGGTAGGCCTTGAAATACATCCACAGGTACACCTCCAATTGACTCAAATTATGTCAATTAGCCTATCAGAAGCTTCTAAAGCCTTGACATAATTTTCTGGAATTTTCCAAGCTGTTTAAAGGCACAGACAACTTAGTGTATGTAAACTTCTGACCAACTGGAATTGTGATACAGTGAGTTATAAGTGAAATTATCTGTCTGTAAACAATTGTTGGAGAAATGACTTGTGTCATGCACAAAGTAGATGTCCTAACCGACTTGCCAAAACTATAGTTTGTTCACAATACATTTGTGGAGTGGTTGAAAAACGAGTTTTAATGACTCCAACCTAAGTGTATGTAAACTTCCGACTTCAACTGTAGGTCTATGTATGTGTGTATATACAGTACCAGTCAAAAGTGTGGACACACCTACACAATCCAGGGTTTTCTTTATACTGGTCTATTGGTTCAGACAGGTCAGTAGAGAGATGAGAGGTAGGACAGTGCTGCAGGAATGTTTGCCATCTCCTCTCTCTCTCAGCTCTGCCCCAGTAGGGGTCTGCTGACCTTGGGCCTGCTGTCTGATCACGGTCATCCTCTGACTTAGTTGCCCCAGCAACCGCACATCACCAGGACAACCCAATGTTACCCCAGCAACAGCTCATCATCTGGACAACCCAATCACCCCCGCTCTCTCTACACACACACACAGACACAGACACAGACACAGACACAGACACAGACACAGACACAGACACAGACACAGACACAGACACAGACACAGACACACACACACACACACACAGTCACACACACACACACAGTCACACACAGTCACACACACACACTCACAGTCACACACAGTCACACACACACACTCACAGTCACACACAGTCACACACAGTCACAGACTCACAGAAACACACACACACACAGTCTGCCCTCTGAGATCTGACACCTGACATTTGAGAGTGGTCAGATGAAGGACAGGAATGGCCAGATAATTGTCTGACTCAAGGTTGTGTGTGTGTGTGTGTGTGTGCTTGCTTCTGTATGTTTGTGCTTCTTTCTGTGTGCATGCGTGGTATGTGGTTGTGTAAACGTCAATGTGAGATTAAAGAGCAGAGCAAGTCAAGGTGATTCTGGGAGAGGATTCATTAGTGTTTATACGTCAGAGATGCCAGAACAAAGATAAAGGATTTGTGTGGCTCTGTGTCTGTACAGACAGACCAGTGATGGCTCTTGGCTTTTAGACGGCACCCTGTTATGAAAGGGCACAATGCTACCTCCCTTCCTCTCCCCTTACCTCCCTTCCTCTCCTCTCCTTCCCCTCTTCTCCCACCCACTGCATGGCCTCTCACAGTGTCCCTTAATTCATCCCTCTCAAACAGCCTCTCACCACCACAGACCCAACAGATCCGTCTGTCTGGAGAAGATTGATGTGCTTGCGTACTGATATCTGACCACGGAGATAGAGCGAGCGAGACCCACACATCTTTCATCCCTCGTCCATGTCTAAACCTGTTTTCACACTGATTTCCTCTCAGTATCCCTCTCTCTGGTGGCCATCCGGAGCCTTGCTCAGTCGACTCTGCTCGTTTTCACAAGGTAAATTTCCCTGTTATTGGGAATATAACGATAACGTCCGGCTTCAGTGTTTTGAATGTGCCATGGAGATAGTTTTTTTCTTGCTTAGCGTAGCCTTGCTGTTTAAGAACACTCAAAGTATGGAGAACTAAGCAGTGCAGTGGCATATAAATAGGCCTTCCTTCCACTCGCTGGAATAAAAACAGCTCTGAATTTCATGGCTGCAACATGTTAAAGTATTGGCCATTGGTTAGAATGGAAATGTCTTCTGTCTTTCTCTACACTCCCAGATACACACAGACTAGAGGTTGGACCTGAGGACAATCAGACCCGGATCTGAACGGACCAAACCTCTTGGGTCCTAGGTCAGGTCCGTTGTATTCATGTTGGGGTGGACCCATGAAGACCTCTAACACAGGCACGTTGAGAGGCATAAGGTTAGCAGCAGTGCAGCACCCCTCGATTGAGAGCAATTGTTGGGGGTTAGGTGCTTTGCTCAAGGGCACAACGACAGGCGATGTTACATGGGATCAGACAGAGTCCAGCAGCCTTCCAATTCAGTTCCATTCCCATTTTTGTGTTGCCCGGCACAGGGCTTGAACCAGAAGCCTTCCGGCTGCTGGTCCGCCTCTCTCACCTCTAGGCTACTGCTGCCCCTTACACATGAGGAAGAACTCGGGACAAAATGAAAGTATTTGAAACAAAGATCAAAGATTGGTTATCAATCAATTAATAAAGCACTGTAGATCTATACTTTTCCCATGGAATTGGGTAGTGCTGCAGGTGGCCTTTAAAAAACCCAGAGATGTTCCAAGGTGTTTTATTCTCTGTGTTCTAGTATCCACTAACAGCCCAAATGTACCTGGTTATGTAAGCAGACCATAAAGCCCTGGGCATTGTTTTCCTTCTAAGTGTTTAATCGGCGAGTGCAACTATATTGGGCCATTATATTGGTTGTCTCTGCTCATCTCTGTTCCGGCTTTAATTGCTGTCTGAAATCTATGCTGCAATTACAACGACTGCTGCTAACAGCGTGAATTTAAACGCAACGCTGCTGCCACAGCTCAGTGGGTTTATTGTGTAATCCTCACATGTTCCCATTTAGAGAGGGCTGTCACGGTCTACATGTGTTGCTAGAATCTGCCGTTTCTGCACTGATCTATATGTGGGCTGAGCAGACACACACAGCTACTCTGCACAGGTTTATTGATATCTATTCACATATATAAAACATGTGTAAACAGAGCTGTAAACATACGGTGGGCATACTACACCATGTCATCTCCCTGCTTCCACACCTGAGGAGGAAGCAGAACATTGGCTGGTTTGTTGTCATTGGTCACTGAGGTGGCTGAGGCCACTGGCTGATAGGCCTTGAATTTTGACCAGGCAGGTGGGACCGGGGCAGACGTGTCCCCCTTCTGTGTCTCCTATTGGGGGAGACCTCAGTGTTGGCCGTCAGCGTTGGCCGGAGGTAGAAGGGCTTTGAAGTCTACAGGGAATGATTAACCTGCTGATGATTAATGAGCCCTGAGAGGTGCAGAACATCCCCAGTTCAGAGGGCACTGCCCTGGTGGCTAGAGGAGGAGCATTCATTTCTCTCCCTCCATTGATCTGGGATGTTATGCAACGTCTCCATCACAGTCAACCCCCCCCCTCCCCCCTCCAAGCAAAGAATGCCTTATAATATGGATAGAAGCTTAGTCCAAAATGCTAGCTAAGAAAGTGAAGTAGGTTAGAGAGTGCTCTCACATTCAGACATCTCCATGACAACAGGATACAATGATGAGGATATAGCAAGAAAACTATTTGCGGTGGTGACAATTGGTTATATTCTCTTCTCCTATCCTCCACCAGAGCCTCCCCTGTGTGATGTGTCACCTCTTTGATGGTTCTGCTGTATTTAGGTTGGAACCAGGGAGACAGAATAGACAGAGATATCTCAGTGGAAAGTGGAGCAGCTGTGTAGAGTGGAGGTTGGTTGTGTGAGTCAGAGAGCCCATAGGAGCTGTCATAGTTCTGGTAATGTAGGTTAACTGTGCTCACAGGAAGAACACAGGGCTCACCCACAGCTTTAATGACACGCATAAAACTGACTTTTATTCCACTTAAAGGTATGAATAATTGGTTCTCTTTTGCACATTCTGTGAAACGTTTTATGGTTGTGTGGGAAAAAGTTGAGATTGTGACGTTACATTGATCTTTGAGGGCAACGCACACGGTATGTGTGCATGCGTGTGTATGTTTCTATGTGTGTGTGTGTGTACGCACGTGTGAATGTGTGTTTATAAAGTGCATGTGTGTTGCAGAGATAGGAGAATAGTGTGGAAGTTGAATGAGTTGTGGCATTAAAAGTGTAAAGTCTTAATGATCTCACCCTGTATGCCCTCTGTCCTCTTTCTAACTCTCTCCTTTCATCAGAGTGGCTCAGCCATCACGTCCTCCTGTATTGGTCTGGGAAACTCCCTGTCTCCCCCTGCTGGTTAGGCTGGCAAACCCGTTCCAGGATACAATGGTGAGCACTAACATGTCTCTTTCATTAAGCAGAACTATCCATGGGTGGGGGCACAAAGTGCTTGAGGATGGTTGGGGGGTGATCCTGAGGGAGGCCCCCCGTCCGGGAGTTGTAGAATTCTTAATTTTTCAAACACCTGAAAAAGCTTTTTCCTGCAATCTATAGCCATAATCATTATGCTTAATTTTATGTTAAAAAATAATTTTAAAAATCTTTATATCTGAGCAGAAAAGCCTCTTGAGCTGTCTGTATCCTCCTGAATGGTGTTTTAGTTTTAATTTTAAATAAACTAAATATGCTTCTCTGCTAAAGTCTGGGTAAAAGATTGAAAATCTACCAACCTTGCCAGCAGGCATGCCAACTAAGGTACACTATATATACAAAAGTATGTGGACACCCCTTTAAATTAGTGGATTTGGCTATTTCAGCCACACTCGTTGCTGCCAGGTGAACAATATCGAGCACACAGTCATGCAATCTCCACAGACAAACATTGGCAGTAGAATGGCCTTACCGAAGAGCTGTGACATTTTTTTTCTCCCCAATTTCATGATGTCCAATTATGATCTTGTCTCATCACTGCAACTCCCCAACAGGCTCGGGAGAGGAAAAGGTTGAGTAATGTGTCCTCCGAAACATGACCCATCAAACCACGCTCCTTAATACCTGACCACTTAACCCGGAAGCCAGCCGCACCAATGCGTCAGAGGAAACACTGTTCAACTGATGACCGAAGTCAGCCTACAGGCGCCCGGCCCACCACAAGGAGTCGCTAGAGCGCGATGAGCCAAGTAAAGACTCCTGGCCAAACCCATCCCTAACCAGAACGACACTGGGCCAATTGTGCGCCACCCTATGGGACTCCTGGTCACTGCCGGTTGTGACACAGCCTGGCATTGAACTCGGGTCTGCGATGCAGTGCAATGCAGTGAATTTGACTGATGCGCCACTCGGGAGGCCTGAGTTCAGTGACTTTCAACGTGGCACCGTCATAGGATGACACCTTTCCAACAAGTCAGTTTGTCAAGTTTCTGCCCTGCTAGAGCTGCCCTGGTCAACTGTAAGTGCTGTTATTGTGAAGTGGAAACATCTAGGAGCAACAACGGCTCAGCCGCGAAGTAGTAGGCTACACAAGCTCACAGAACGGGAACGCTGAGTGCTGAGGCACGTAACGCATAAAAATCGCCGGTCCTCGGTTGCAACACTCACTACCGAGTTCCAAACTGCCTCTGGAAGCAACGTCAGCACAATAACTGTTTGTTGGGAGCTTCATGAAATCAGTTTCCATGACAGAGCAGCCAAGCATCGGTCTGGAGTGGTGTAAAGCTCGCCGCCATTGGACTCTGGAGCAATAGAAACGCGTTCTCTGGAGTGATGAATCACGCTTGGCGGAAAACTCTACCTACCCGAATACAAAGTGTCAACTGTAAAGTTTGGTGGATGAGGAATAATGGTCTGGGGCTGTTTTTCATGGTTCGGGCTAGGCACCTTAGTTCCAGTGAAGGGGAATCTTAATGCTACAGCATACAATGACATTCTAAACAATTCTGTGCTTCCAACTTTATGGCAATAGTTTGGGGGAAGGCCCTTTCCTGTTTCAGCATGACAATGCCCCCGTGTACAAAGCGAGGTCCATACAGAAATGGTTTGTCGAGATCGGTGTGGAAGAACTTGACTGGCCTGCACAGAGCCCTGACCTCAACCCCATCAAAAACCTTTGGGATGAATTGGAACGCTGACTGCGAGCCAGGCCAACCTCACCAATGCTCTTGTGGCTGAATGGAAGCAAGTCCCCACAGCAATGTTCCAACATCTAGTGGAAAGCCTTCCCAGAAGAGTGGAGGCTGTTATTGCATATTAATGCTGTGGAGGCTGTTATAGCATATTCATTTTCGAATAAGATGCTCGATGAGCAGATGTCCACATACTTGGTCATGTAGTGTAGAACTATCTACTCTAACTTGATTGATAGCCTGAAATGGCTTCTTAGTTTCTCCCAACCTCATAACTAGGTACTATCTGGGATAGCTAAAGTCAACTTCATAACTTTTATAGGTGGCTAGTAGTATTCCAGAGAAACAACAACAACACATTTACAAAAACAAAATCTGTATTTTTTAAACCGGACAAATATGAGGGGGGACATGCCACCTATGGGCATGACACCTCTGGAACTATCCCAAATGTTCTGAAATAGTCCATTTACCTGACCAGTATGCAGAGAGAGACACTGCTTTTCAGGCTCTGCAACTGTTACATGTAGTTGTCAAATACAAAAAGGTATTAATGTCACACTGTAATCGTTTTAACATGGGTACGTTTGAGAGGAGTCTAGGCATATTGGCTTGGGAAAAGAAAAAACACACACCATCAATACAAAAGGTTGAACTTCAGAGCAACCCACATTTTGACATCCCACATCGCCCACTGCTGAAATATAAGCCTTATAAATCAGATTTCTATGCACCTCTCTCTTCTCTAGTCAGTGTGATCGACAATGATATGCAGCAGGTGACGCCAAGGACCCTGGGAAATATTGTGGTGAGGTAAGCCAGCCGCATGGTCATGGCCACACCTCTGTGAGCAGCTAAGTCATTCTGTTATCCTCTAGTGACTCCCCATCCCGCATGAGGGAGCGTAATCATCGACTGACACTAATTAGCATAATGCAACGGACATAAATATTCCTAGAAAATATTCCTATTCATGAAAATCACAAGTGAAATATATTGAGACACAGCTTAGCCTTTTGTCAATCACCCTGTCATCTCAGATTTTCAAAATATGCTTTACAGCCAAAGCTAGACAAGCATTTGTGTAAGTTTATCGATAGCCTAGCATAGCATTTTGTCCAGCTAGCAGCAGGTAACTTGGTCACGGAAATCAAAAAAGCAATCAAATTAAATCGTTTACCTTTGATGAGCTTCGGATGTTTTTACTCACGAGACTCCCAGTTAGATAGCCAATGTTCCTTTTTTCCATAAATATTATTTTTGTAGGCGAAATAGCTCCGTTTGTTCTTCTCGTTTGGCTGAGAAATCACCCAGAAATTGCAGTCACGAAAATGCTGAAAAATATTCAAAATAAGCACCATAATATCGACAGAAACATGGCAAACGTTGTTTATCAATCCTCAAGGTGTTTTTCAAATATCTATTCATTAATATATCCACCGGGACAATTGGTTTTTCAGTAGGACCGATTGGAATAATGGCTACCTCTGTATTTTACGGGAGAATCACTCTGGGAGCCATCAGGTGACCAGTTGCGCAATGTAGCCACTTACGCGTATTCTTCAACATAAATGCGTAAAACTACGTCACAATGCTGTAGACACCTTGGGGAGTACAGAGAAAAAGTAATCTGGTTGATGGCACATTCACTGCTCAATAGGGACGCATTGGAACGCAGCGCTTTCAAAACATGAGGCACTTCCGGATTGGATTTTTCTCAAGCTTTCGCCTGCAATATCAGTTCTGTTATACCCACAGACAATATTTTTACAGTTTTGGAAACTTTAGAGTGTTTTCTATCCTAAGCTGTCAATTATATGCATATTGTAGCATCTTGTCCTGACAAAATATCCCGTTTACTATGGGAACGTTATTTTTCCAAAAATGAAAATACTGCCCCCTAGTCACATTTTACTGCCTCTGTCACCTGGAGTAGCAAACCTTTCTGTCTCTGCATCAGGGATGAACACACAGGGAGATAGACTCACACACACACACACACTGTCACTTTTAGAAACTCGAGCACAGTAAAATAAGTCCTTTTTTCTATCTGTTCAAATAGGAGGGTGGAATTGTTTTATGGAAATAATGGACTTTGAATCGATCATACAATGTATTTTTTATATCACCCAGGGCTACATGCAGCACCACCTTCTCAATACAGACAGGTATCCACTACAGTAGCTCCCTCAGGACCTGAGAGAGAAGTGTGTGTGTTGGGAGCTGATTGTGTGAGCCGGGTCACAGCGAGGGCACATCAGTCTTTCCTCCCCATTGTGCTCCTATCTGTGAGCCTGTTACCTGGAAATCACTCCCATCTTCCATTCGCCACCTCATTGTTATTGCTGCCACTGTCTCTCTACCAACAAGGTGGATTACAATGGATTCAGCCCAAGCTGCTATGGAGCTTTTCATCGGAGAACATATAGCCACAACTCTTATAACCAACCCTTTTCTCTGTTTAAGAACTAACACCTTTAGCTCTGAGGTGAATTGATAATGGAGAATCTCTCTTCCAGAGTCAAGATGGGAGGCATCAAAAGTATTTTCTTAATGAACCTTAGGCATTGTTATTGCCTTTGAGTGGCGAGGATCTCATGGGCTAACAAAAAGCATCAGTGCCCTAATTGAATTTGGTTGGTTTTGTTGCTTCAGAGGCTGTTTTGTGTCTGTGTGTGGAAGTGCATTCAAAAAAGGGTGGCAGCCTCATTAGGATATAAATGCAGGCGGTTGAACCATGGAACATTATTAGGTCTTGGTTTGTTCATTTCCTCTCCGGGCTAGAGCAATACCAGGGGTGCCCTAGATCTGGCTGCAGTCAAAGACAGACAGGGAAAGCTTCTATACTCTCACCAACAGTACAACCTTTGAACAAAATTGGAATAGATTTTTTTTTAAAGGTTCTTGATGCAACTACAGTACACAAACATGCTGCTTTGTAAATGGGTGTGATGCAGACAGGGCTTGAACTTGGATGACCCTCCTCAAGAACAGTTGGGGGTGATCGAGAGTGACCCTGGGTAAACAAAGGCTCAGATTGTGTGTGTGTGTGTGTGTGTGTGTGTGTGTGTGTGTGTGTGTGTGTGTGTGTGTGTGTGTGTGTGTGTGTGTGTGTGTGTGTGTGTGTGTGTGTGTGTGTGTGTGTGTGTGTGTGTGTGTGTGTGTGTGTGTGTGTGTGTGTGTGTGTGTGTGTGTGTGTGTGTGTGTGTGTGTGTGTGTGTGTGTGTGTGTGTGTGTGTGTGTGTGTGTTCACACGGAGGGTCAGGCCCAGCAGACACTGGGCTCCATGTCTGAACCCACTAAGGTGTAGTGTAATAGTATCCACTACCTCAGCCCCCCAGCTCTTTTATGAACCTTATAGACTGACAGGCTTATCTTTCTAATTCAGATGCTAAACCCAAAGTATTATACAAGTTTAGGTATCCTGGAGTATCTTGTCTCCCCATAGAAAAGCAGTGCCTCAGACATCTTGATGACGGGGGGTAAGAGAAGACAACCCTAGACCTCCTCTGATATTACAATTCTAAAGGAACTGTTGTTTTGTAGCATTTGTTATTAGCTAAAGTTGTTGTTGGATGTTATTTGTAGCATCACAGAGTATGGCTCTTTCTTCCCTCTGTGCCACTGTAATAGTCCTCACCGTGACTGGCATGGGGATCCAGCTGTCCCACGGTGTCACCTCACTCACTCCTGCTGTCTGTTGCGTGTCAGACACTAGTCTCTCTCACCCACACACACCCTCTGTCTCTCCTCTCCTCCAGGCTGCCACTACCACCAGGAGCAGCCTTATCTCTGTGGCAGAACCAGGAGCTTTTCAAGCTCTACTTCACCAAGTTCCCTGTAGGTGATCTCACCTGAGATCTTATTCATGTTTTAGCATCAGATAATAATTCACCACGTTAGTGTGTGTGTGTGTGTGTGTTCACTGCTTCGGATTTGTCACATACTTACCAATATGCATAATGACTTTGAATTCTATATTTAAACTTTAATAACCATGTAATTCATGGGACAGGTAGGTGGATGAATTTTGTGCTGGCCAGTGATGCCATCTAGTGGTTCAAATGTACTGTATGATTATACACTGTGAGCACAAAATATTAGGAACACCTGCTCTTTCCATGACATAGACTGACCAGGTGAAAGTTATGATCCCTGATTGATGTCCCTTATTTAAAATCCACTTCAAATCAGTGTAGATGAAGGGGATGAGACTAAAGAGTTAGAGTCATTTTAAAGCCTTGAGACAATTAAGACATGGATTGTGTATGTGTACCATTCAGAGGGTGAATGGGCAAGACGATTTAAGTGCAACGCTGCTGGATGGTCCACTACCCAAAGGACATCCAGCCAACTTGACACAACTGTGGGAAGCATTAGAGTCAACATGGGCCAGCATCCCAGTGGAACGCTTTCGACACCTTGTAGAATCCATGGCCAGATGAATTTAGGCTGTTCTGAGGGCAACTCAATATCAGGAAGGTGTTCCCAATGCTTTGTTCCCAAATTAACTACTTAAACAATGTGATTTTCTGGAGTTTCGTTTTAGATTCTGTCTCTCACAGTTGAAGTGTACCTATGATAAAAATTACAGACCTCTACATGCTTTGTAAGTAGGAAAACCTGAAAAATCAGCAGTGTATCAAATACTTGTTCTCCCCACTGTATATATATACATTTTTTTATTTATATTTTTTATGTTGGGGGGTCCCAACCCCGGTAGGCCGTCATTGTAAATAAGAATTTGTTCTTAACTGACTTGCCTAGTTAAATCAAATAATTGTCATGTTTATTTTATATCTTATAGTTTAATATGATGAATGAACTCTTCATACTAGAGCTCTGAAGTGAAGCAATGAGTGAAAAATAGTAATTTCAACAGCTACTTCACTGACAGTATTTTTTTTATTGGCAATGAAAATTTGTTTGATCACCACTTTGACCAAAATACAATTAGTAATGAATAAAAAATGGACACAAAATAAAATGATTCTTTGTTTGTGCAAATCGAGGATGTAAAAGTCAACAAAAAAGTCAAACTTGATCGAGTACTCCAGCAGAAATAACTCAAAGACAGGTAGGAGGGCTGTACAATAGGTTTCCCTGGCAACTCAGACAAAAACAAAGAGTTAACAGTTACACCAATGTCACAGCAAGCAACAGGTTTATCATTAAAATTCACCTCACTTCGACATGTTCATATACAGTCTACGCACACTGAGTTAAGCAGTCTGTCTTTCAGTTATTTCTCAGCGATGCTGAGTCGGACCCCACGACAAAATAAAAAAAGTCCAGCTTGAGTTTATTAATGTATGGCTTTATGGTCAAAGTACTGTAGGTGAGTGAGATCATCTGATGAAGTGTTCCTGCTGTTAGTTGATCTCTGAGCTGAGTAGCTTCAGAGTGGAGTCTGTCTGTGGCTGTAGTCCAATTTTCTGTGGTTGTATCAAAGTGCTTGTCACATCATCAGTAGACATCACAGTGCGTTTGTGTCCTCCCAGAATGCTTTGCTATGAGATGAGCTCCGTCATGATTGTGAGGTGAGGGGCTGTGGCTGGTGACTCAGATACATGGGGCTGTACACGCCACTAGAGGGAAGGCTTTACCAGCTTGGGGGGGGGGTCACATGGCGACCAGATGGACAGTCTCTCCAAGGTGAAAACACAAATTTATCGGCACAATGGAAAATAACTATGTACAAAATGGTCTCTCAGGGAATGATGGAGAAATATTCAAAGAGCAGCATTGTTTAACTAAGGTCATGAAATGGGAAGGGGGGGGTTATGGGTTATTTGCACAAACTCTGAATATCTTTTTTTTTTGTAATATAGATGTGTATATATTTATATATATATATTAAAAAAACCTCATATTTATATTAATTTACAGATAACCTACACATCTCCTGGTAGAAGAAATACACAGTACATTATGCTTCAACAAGTTATTGTACATGTAAAAGGTAGAAACGGTGACAACAGGACAGACTGAAGGAAAGTAGCACCGGCAGCTGCTGCCCAGGTTTCAGGGGGCCTTGACTTGTAAGTGCAGAGGGGGGGCGGATTGGCACGAGGCACCCCTCGCTGCCCCCCCCCCCTCTTTTTGGGGGTAGGTTGGGTGGGAGGGTAGGTAGGGGGGTGCTTCTTGGCAGTGCGTCTCGTCAGAATGTTTGTTCCAGGCAGGATAACCAGTCCTGCAGCTCCAAGGTACAGTAAGACCTTCTCTACATACAGTATCTGGACCTGAAAGAGAGGAGGTATGGTTTACTTACACTGTGCCACTGTGAAGCTTTATCCACAGTGACAGTGCAGTTGTCATGAACATGGATTTGATCACATGGGAATTATTGTTGACATTACTAATTGTGTAACATTATCTCATTTGATACAGATTCCCGTAGCTGCCATATATCTCTCTACCTTGGAATTCAGGGGTATTCATGTATTTATTAGGGATCCCCATTAATTCCTGCCAAGGCAGCAGCTTCTCTTCCTTGGGTCCGAACACATTAAGGCACTTACATCACACATAAAACAAAATATAAAACAGTACAAATCTACAATACAACATGTATATTACTGCCATACTACCTATTTTATCTATTTTTATCTGATTCTACTGCTTGCATCAGTTACCTGATGTGGAATAAAGTTCCATGTGTTCTGTGGCTGTAGTTGTCTGTGCTGGACAGAGATTAAAGGAGGGACAACAGAGTGAGGCCGCCTCATGCTGCTGCCTTTGACTCCTATCATCTGATCATGGATGCCTGCACTAGAGCAGGGACTCTCCTCTCCAAGCAAACATGGTTATTTGTAAAGACAAGTTACCCTCTCAACCCGTTCCAATTTCTCACAGTCATTTGCTGTCCCTGAGCAGAACGACAGATGTAAGAGAGAGGGAGAGTTTGTGCGTGAGCATGTGTGTATGCGCAACTGATAGCTTGTACAGGGATAATGTGTGTGACTTACAGCTTACAGTCTCTCTTCTCCTCCCTCAGCAGGAGTATGTCCTCACTGTAGAGCTGTCCAGACGCTGCACTGCTAAGGGGCCAACTGTAGGGGGAGACAGAGACCAGTCAGTTAGTCACTTAGCTTCAACACCCAGAGTGGGCCCAGGGTCAGTAGATAATGCTATCCAACTTACTTTATGCCCATAACAACTGACACAGGATCAGCTCCCATTGCCCACTGTGAGAGGGACAAACAAATGAGAGAGACAAACAAAACGGACTCTAAACCAGTTGATAAGGGCTAGGAGAACAGTAGACCATACTGTGGATACAACACACTGCACACACACACACCACACACGGGAACGAGGTTAGTCAAAATGTCAGCTAGCAAAGCCAAGGCACATTGCATCGCACACTCAGAGGAGGAGTGCACGTGGCCATTTTGAGTGAATCACACCTCGCACAGGAACAAGTCTGTTAATGTCATCACCACCACAGACCAGGGACAACAGAGGCAGATAAAGGAAGGCAGCTCGATTACACTGGGGACAGAGTGTTAGAGAAGAACTCTGGTCAAAACCTGCAATCAGATGTCAGCGATAGACTTACTTGTATCAGAAGTTGCGTCCATAATTCCGGAGTGAGTTCTGCCATAATGCAGCCTGCTGCACTACAGTTCAGCTATAACTCACTGTGCCACAAACACAGACGCAAGTTTCAATACATCTCTCATTCCCTTGAAAACGTAAAGATTTTGACCAGCATCCTCTTTTAACAACAGGGCGAAGAGCGACACAAACCGGCAACTGTAAAACATCCATCTTTTCCATCATAAATATTTATTACAGGGCAACTAACATAACTCAACAAACATAACTCAACTAACATAGAACTAACATAGCTCAACTAACATAACTCAACTAACATAGAACTAACATAGCTCCACTAACATAACTCAACTAACATAGAACTAACATAGCTGAACTAACATAGCTGAACTAACATAACTCAACTAACATAGAACTAACATAGCTCAACTAACATTGAACTAACATAGCTCAACTAACATAGAACTAACATAGCTCAACTAACATTGAACTAACATAGCTCAACTAACATAGAACTAACATAGCTCAACTAACATAGAACTAACATAGCTCAACTAACATAGAACTAACATAGCTCAACTAACATAGAACTAACATAGCTCAACTAACATAGAACTAACATAGCTCAACTAACATAGAACTAACATAGCTCAACTAACAGAACTAACATAGCTCAACTAACAGAACTAACATAACTCAACTAACATAGAAGTAACATAGAACTAACATAGCTCAACTAACATAGAACTAACATAGCTCAACTATCATAGAAGTAACATAGAACTAACATAGCTCAACTAACATAGAACTAACATAGCTCAACTAACATAGAAGTAACATAGAACTAACATAGCTCAACTAACATAGAACTAACATAGCTCAACTAACATAGCTCAACTAACATAGAACTAACATAGCTCAACTAACAGAACTAACATAGACCTAACATAGCTCAACTAACATAGAACTAACATAGAACTAACATAGCTCAACTAACATAGAACTAACATAGCTCAACTAACATAGAACTAACATAGCTCAACTAACATAGCTCAACTAACATAGAACTAACATAGCTCAACTAACATAGAAATAACATAGAACTAACATAGCTCAAATAACATAGAACTAACATAGCTCAACTAACATAGCTCAAATAACATAGAACTAACATAGCTCAACTAACATAGCTCAAATAACATAGAACTAACATAGCTCAACTAACATAGCTCAAATAACATAGAACTAACATAGCTCAAATAACATAGAACTAACATAGCTCAACTAACATAGAACTAACATAGCTCAACTAACATAGCTCAAATAACATAGAACTAACATAGCTCAACTAACATAGCTCAAATAACATAGAACTAACATAGCTCAACTAACATAGCTCAAATAACATAGAACTAACATAGCTCAACTAACATAGCTCAAATAACATAGAACTAACATAGCTCAACTAACATAGCTCAAATAACATAGAACTAACATAGCTCAACTAACATAGCTCAAATAACATAGAACTAACATAGCTCAACTAACATAGCTCAAATAACATAGAACTAACATAGCTCAACTAACATAGCTCAAATAACATAGAACTAACATAGCTCAACTAACATAGCTCAAATAACATAGAACTAACATAGCTCAACTAACATAGCTCAAATAACATAGAACTAACATAGCTCAACTAACATAGCTCAAATAACATAGAACTAACATAGCTCAACTAACATAGCTCAAATAACATAGAAACTAACATAGCTCAACTAACTCAAACTAACATAGAACTAACATAGCTCAACTAACATAGCTCAAATAACATAGAACTAACATAGCTCAACTAACATAGCTCAAATAACATAGAACTAACATAGCTCAACTAACATAGCTCAAATAACATAGAACTAACATAGCTCAACTAACATAGCTCAAATAACATAAACTAACATAGCTCAACTAACATAGCTCAAATAACATAGAACTAACATAGCTCAACTAACATAGCTCAAATAACATAGAACTAACATAGCTCAACTAACATAGCTCAACTAACATAGAACTAACAACTAACATAGCTCAAATAACATAGAACTAACATAGCTCAACTAACATAGCTCAAATAACATAGAACTAACATAGCTCAACTAACATAGAACTAACATAGCTCAACTAACATAGCTCAAATAACATAGAACTAACATAGCTCAACTAACATAGCTCAAATAACATAGAACTAACATAGCTCAACTAACATAGCTCAAATAACATAGCTCAACTAACATAGCTCAACTAACATAGCTCAACTAACATAGCTCAACTAACATAGCTCAACTAACATAGCTCAACTAACATAGCTCAACTAACATAGCTCAACTAACATAGCTCAACTAACATAGCTCAAATAACATAGCTCAACTAACATAGCTCAACTAACATAGCTCAACTAACATAGCTCAACTAACATAGCTCAACTAACATAGCTCAACTAACATAGCTCAACTAACATAGCTCAACTAACATAGCTCAACTAACATAGCTCAACTAACATAGCTCAACTAACATAGCTCAAATAACATAGCTCAACTAACATAGCTCAAATAACATAGCTCAACTAACATAGCTCAAATAACATAGCTCAACTAACATAGCTCAACTAACATAGCTCAACTAACATAGCTCAACTAACATAGCTCAACTAACATAGCTCAACTAACATAGCTCAACTAACATAGAACTAACATAGCTCAACTAACATAGCTCAAATAACATAGAACTAACATAGCTCAACTAACAGCTCAAATAACATAGAACTAACATAGCTCAACTAACATAGCTCAACTAACATAGCTCAAATAACATAGAACTAACATAGCTCAACTAACATAGCTCAAATAACATAGAACTAACATAGCTCAACTAACATAGCTCAAATAACATAGAACTAACATAGCTCAACTAACATAGCTCAAATAACATAGAACTAACATAGCTCAACTAACAGCTCAAATAACATAGAACTAACATAGCTCAACTAACATAGCTCAACTAACATAGCTCAAATAACATAGAACTAACATAGCTCAACTAACATAGAACTAACATAGCTCAACTAACATAGCTCAACTAACATAGCTCAAATAACATAGCTCAACTAACATAGCTCAAATAACATAGCTCAACTAACATAGCTCAACTAACATAGCTCAAATAACATAGAACTAACATAGCTCAACTAACATAGCTCAAATAACATAGCTCAACTAACATAGCTCAAATAACATAGCTCAAATAACATAGCTCAACTAACATAGCTCAACTAACATAGCTCAACTAACATAGCTCAACTAACATAGCTCAACTAACATAGCTCAACTAACATAGCTCAACTAACATAGCTCAAATAACATAGCTCAACTAACAACAAATAACATAGCTCAACTAACATAGCTCAACTAACATAGCTCAAATAACATAGAACTAACATAGCTCAAATAACATAGCTCAACTAACATAGCTCAACTAACATAGCTCAACTAACAACTAACATAGCTCAACTAACATAGCTCAACTAACATAGCTCAACTAACATAGCTCAACTAACATAGCTCAACTAACATAGCTCAACTAACATAGCTCAACTAACATAGCTCAACTAACATAGCTCAACTAACATAGAACTAACATAGCTCAACTAACATAGAACTAACATAGCTCAAATAACATAGAACTAACATAGCTCAACTAACATAGCTCAACTAACATAGCTCAACTAACATAGCTCAACTAACATAGAACTAACATAGCTCAACTAACATAGCTCAAATAACATAGAACTAACATAGCTCAACTATAGCTCAACTATAGAACTAACATAGCTCAACTAACATAGAACTAACATAGCTCAAACTAACATAGCTCAACTAACATAGAAACTAACAACATAGCTCAAATAACATAGAACTAACATAGCTCAAATAACATAGAACTAACATAGCTCAACTAACATAGCTCAAATAACATAGAACTAACATAGCTCAACTAACATAGCTCAACTAACATAGAACTAACATAGCTCAACTAACATAGCTCAACTAACAACATAGCTCAACTAACATAGCTCAACTAACATAGCTCAAATAACATAGCTCAACTAACATAGCTCAACTAACATAGCTCAACTAACATAGCTCAACTAACATAGCTCAACTAACATAGCTCAAATAACATAGAACTAACATAGCTCAACTAACATAGCTCAAATAACATAGCTCAAATAACATAGAACTAACATAGCTCAACTAACATAGCTCAACTAACATAGAAACTAACATAGCTCAACTAACATAGCTCAAATAACATAGAACTAACATAGCTCAACTAACATAGCTCAACTAACATAGCTCAACTAACATAGCTCAACTAACATAAACTAACATAGCTCAACATAGAACTAACATAGCTCAACTAACATAGAACTAACATAGCTCAACTAACAAACTAACATAGCTCAACTAACATAGAACTAACATAGCTCAACTAACATAGCTCAAATAACATAGAACTAACATAGCTCAACTAACATAGCTCAAATAACATAGAACTAACATAGCTCAACTAACATAGCTCAACTAACATAGAACTAACATAGCTCAACTAACATAGCTCAACATAGAACTAACATAGCTCAACTAACATAGCTCAAATAACATAGAACTAACATAGCTCAACTAACATAGCTCAAATAACATAGAACTAACATAGCTCAACTAACATAGCTCAACTAACATAGAACTAACATAGCTCAACTAACATAGCTCAAATAACATAGAACTAACATAGCTCAACTAACATAGAACTAACATAGCTCAACTAACATAGAACTAACATAGCTCAACTAACATAGCTCAACTAACATAGAACTAACATAGCTCAACTAACATAGCTCAAATAACATAGAACTAACATAGCTCAACTAACATAGCTCAAATAACATAGAACTAACATAGCTCAACTAACATAGCTCAAATAACATAGAACTAACATAGCTCAACTAACATAGCTCAACTAACATAGCTCAACTAACATAGCTCAACTAACAGAACTAACATAGACCTAACATAGCTCAACTATCATAGAACTAACATAGCTCAACTAACATAGCTCAAATAACATAGAACTAACATAGCTCAACTAACATAGCTCAACTAACATAGCTCAAATAACATAGCTCAACTAACATAGCTCAAATAACATAGCTCAAATAACATAGCTCAACTAACATAGCTCAAATAACATAGCTCAACTAACATAGCTCAACTAACATAGCTCAAATAACATAGAACTAACATAGCTCAACTAACATAGCTCAAATAACATAGAACTAACATAGCTCAACTAACAGAACTAACATAGCTCAACTAACATAGCTAACTAACATAGCTCAACTAACAGAACTAACATAGACCTAACATAGCTCAACTAACATAGAACTAACATAGACCTAACATAGCTCAACTAACAGAACTAACATAGACCTAACATAGCTCAACTATCATAGAAGTAACATAGAACTAACATAGCTCAACTAACATAGAACTAACATAGCTCAACTAACATAGCTCAAATAACATAGAACTAACATAGCTCAACTAACATAGCTCAAATAACATAGAACTAACATAGCTCAACTAACATAGCTCAAATAACATAGAACTAACATAGCTCAAATAACATAGCTCAACTAACATAGCTCAACTAACATAGCTCAACTAACATAGCTCAACTAACATAGCTCAACTAACATAGCTCAACTAACATAGCTCAACTAACATAGCTCAACTAACATAGCTCAACTAACATAGCTCAACTAACATAGCTCAACTAACATAGCTCAACTAACATAGCTCAACTAACATAGCTCAAATAACATAGAACTAACATAGCTCAACTAACATAGCTCAAATAACATAGAACTAACATAGCTCAACTAACATAGCTCAACTAACATAGCTCAACTAACATAGCTCAACTAACATAGCTCAACTAACATAGCTCAACTAACATAGCTCAACTAACATAGCTCAACTAACATAGCTCAACTAACATAGCTCAACTAACATAGCTCAACTAACATAGAACTAACATAGCTCAACTAACATAGCTCAACTAACATAGCTCAACTAACATAGCTCAACTAACATAGCTCAACATAGCTCAACTAACATAGCTCAACTAACATAGCTCAACTAACATAGAACTAACATAGCTCAACTAACAGAACTAACATAGACCTAACATAGCTCAACTATCATAGAACTAACATAGAACTAACATAGCTCAACTAACATAGAACTAACATAGCTCAACTAACATAGCTCAAATAACATAGAACTAACATAGCTCAACTAACATAGCTCAACTAACATAGAACTAACATAGCTCAACTAACATAGCTCAACTAACATAGCTCAACTAACATAGCTCAACTAACATAGAACTAACATAGCTCAACTAACATAGCTCAAATAACATAGCTCAACTAACATAGCTCAACTAACATAGCTCAAATAACATAGCTCAACTAACATAGCTCAACTAACATAGCTCAACTAACATAGCTCAAATAACATAGAACTAACATAGCTCAAATAACATAGAACTAACATAGCTCAACTAACATAGCTCAAATAACATAGAACTAACATAGCTCAACTAACATAGAACTAACATAGCTCAAATAACATAGAACTAACATAGCTCAACTAACATAGAACTAACATAGCTCAACTAACATAGCTCAAATAACATAGAACTAACATAGCTCAACTAACATAGCTCAACTAACATAGAACTAACATAGCTCAACTAACATAGCTCAACTAACATAGAACTAACATAGCTCAACTAACATAGCTCAACTAACATAGAACTAACATAGCTCAACTAACATAGCTCAAATAACATAGAACTAACATAGCTCAACTAACATAGAACTAACATAGCTCAACTAACATAGCTCAAATAACATAGAACTAACATAGCTCAACTAACATAGAACTAACATAGCTCAACTAACAGAACTAACATAGCTCAACTAACAGAACTAACATAGCTCAACTAACAGACCTAACATAGCTCAACTAACAGAACTAACATAGACCTAACATAGCTCAACTAACATAGAACTAACATAGACCTAACATAGCTCAACTAACATAGCTCAAATAACATAGAACTAACATAGCTCAACTAACAGAACTAACATAGCTCAACTAACATAGCTCAACTAACATAGAACTAACATAGCTCAACTAACATAGAACTAACATAGCTCAACTAACATAGCTCAAATAACATAGAACTAACATAGCTCAACTAACATAGCTCAAATAACATCAACTAACATAGCTCAAATAACATAGAACTAACATAGCTCAAATAACATAGAACTAACATAGCTCAACTAACATAGCTCAAATAACATAGAACTAACATAGCTCAACTAACATAGCTCAAATAACATAGAACTAACATAGCTCAACTAACATAGCTCAAATAACATAGAACTAACATAGCTCAACTAACATAGCTCAAATAACATAGAACTAACATAGCTCAACTAACTAACATAGCTCAAAACATAACATAGAACTAACATAGCTCAACTAACATAGCTCAAATAACATAGAACTAACATAGCTCAACTAACATAGCTCAAATAACATAGAACTAACATAGCTCAACTAACATAGCTCAACTAACATAGCTCAACTAACATAGCTCAACTAACATAGCTCAACTAACATAGCTCAACTAACATAGCTCAAATAACATAGCTCAACTAACATAGCTCAACTAACATAGCTCAACTAACATAGCTCAAATAACATAGAACTAACATAGCTCAACTAACATAGCTCAACTAACATAGCTCAACTAACATAGCTCAACTAACATAGCTCAACTAACATAGCTCAACTAACATAGCTCAAATAACATTCAACTAACAGCTCAACTAACAGCTCAACTAACATAGCTCAACTAACATAGAACTAACATAGCTCAACTAACATAGCTCAAATAACATAGAACTAACATAGCTCAACTAACATAACTCACCTAACATAGCTAACATAGACCTAACATAGCTCAACTAACATAGAACTAACATAGAACTAACATAGCTCAACTAACATAGAACTAACATAGCTCAACTAACATAGCTCAACTAACATAGCTCAACTAACATAGCTCAAATAACATAGAACTAACATAGCTCAACTAACATAGCTCAACTAACATAGAACTAACATAGCTCAACTAACATAGCTCAAATAACATAGCTCAACTAACATAGCTCAACTAACATAGCTCAACTAACATAGCTCAACTAACATAGCTCAAATAACATAGCTCAAATAACAGAACTAACATAGAACTAACATAGCTCAACTATCATAGAACTAACATAGCTCAACTAACATAGCTCAAATAACATAGAACTAACATAGCTCAACTAACATAGCTCAAATAACATAGAACTAACATAGCTCAACTAACATAGCTCAAATAACATAGAACTAACATAGCTCAACTAACATAGCTCAAATAACATAGAACTAACATAGCTCAATTAACATTCAACTAACAGCTCAACTAACAGCTCAACTAACATAGCTCAACTAACATAGAACTAACATAGCTCAACTAACATAGCTCAAATAACATAGAACTAACATAGCTCAACTAACATAGAACTAACATAGCTCAACTAACATAACATAGACCTAACATAGCTCAACTATCATAGAAGTAACATAGAACTAACATAGCTCAACTAACATAGAACTAACATAGCTCAACTATCATAGAAGTAACATAGAACTAACATAGCTCAACTAACATAGAACTAACATAGCTCAACTAACATAGAAATAACATAGCTCAACTAACATAGCTCAAATAACATAGCTCAACTAACATAGCTCAAATAACATAGAACTAACATAGCTCAACTAACATAGCTCAACTAACATAGAACTAACATAGCTCAACTAACATAGCTCAAATAACATAGAACTAACATAAACTCAACTAACATAGCTCAACTAACATAGAACTAACATAGCTCAACTAACATAGCTCAACTAACATAGAACTAACATAGCTCAACTAACATAGCTCAACTAACATAGCTCAACTAACAGAACTAACATAGCTCAACTAACATAGCTCAAATAACATAGAACTAACATAGCTCAACATTCAACTAACAGCTCAACTAACAGCTCAACTAACAGCTCAACTAACATAGCTCAACTAACATAGAACTAACATAGCTCAACTAACATAGCTCAACTAACATAGAACTAACATAGCTCAACTAACATAGCTCAACTAACATAGCTCAAATAACATAGACCTAACATAGAACTAACATAGCTCAACTAACATAGCTCAACTAACATAGCTCAACTAACATAGCTCAACTAACATAGCTCAACTAACATAGCTCAACTAACATAGCTCAACTAACATAGCTCAACTAACATAGCTCAACTAACATAGCTCAACTAACATAGCTCAACTAACATAGCTCAACTAACATAGCTCAACTAACATAGCTCAAATAACATAGAACTAACATAGCTCAACTAACATAGCTCAAATAACATAGAACTAACATAGCTCAACTAACATAGCTCAAATAACATAGCTCAACTAACATAGCTCAAATAACATAGCTCAAATAACATAGCTCAAATAACATAGAACTAACATAGCTCAACTAACATAGCTCAAATAACATAGAACTAACATAGCTCAACTAACATAGCTCAAATAACATAGAACTAACATAGCTCAACTAACATAGCTCAAATAACATAGAACTAACATAGCTCAACTAACATAGAACTAACATAGCTCAACTAACATAGAACTAACATAGCTCAACTAACATAGCTCAACTAACATAGCTCAACTAACAGAACTAACATAGCTCAACTAACATAGCTCAACTAACATAGAACTAACATAGCTCAATTAACATTCAACTAACAGCTCAACTAACAGCTCAACTAACAGCTCAACTAACAGCTCAACTAACAGCTCAACTAACATAGCTCAACTAACATAGCTCAACTAACATAGAACTAACATAGCTCAACTAACATAGCTCAACTAACATAGCTCAAATAACATAGACCTAACATAGAACTAACATAGCTCAACTAACATAGCTCAACTAACATAGCTCAACTAACATAGCTCAACTAACATAGCTCAACTAACATAGCTCAACTAACATAGCTCAACTCAACATAGCTCAAACTAACATAGCTCAACTAACATAGCTCAACTAACATAGCTCAACTAACATAGCTCAACTAACATAGAACTAACATAGCTCAACATAGCTCAAATAACATAGAACTAACATAGCTCAACTAACATAGCTCAACTAACATAGCTCAAATAACATAGCTCAAATAACATAGCTCAACTAACATAGCTCAACTAACATAGCTCAAATAACATAGCTCAAATAACATAGAACTAACATAGCTCAACTAACATAGCTCAAATAACATAGAACTAACATAGCTCAACTAACATAGCTCAAATAACATAGAACTAACATAGCTCAACTAACATAGCTCAACTAACATAGAACTAACATAGCTCAACTAACATAGCTCAACTAACATAGAACTAACATAGCTCAACTAACATAGCTCAACTAACATAGCTCAACTAACAGAACTAACATAGCTCAACTAACATAGCTCAAATAACATAGAACTAACATAGCTCAACTAACATTCAACTAACAGCTCAACTAACAGCTCAACTAACAGCTCAACTAACAGCTCAACTAACATAGCTCAACTAACATAGAACTAACATAGCTCAACTAACATAGCTCAACTAACATAGAACTAACATAGCTCAACTAACATAGCTCAACTAACATAGCTCAAATAACATAGACCTAACATAGAACTAACATAGCTCAACTAACATAGCTCAACTAACATAGCTCAACTAACATAGCTCAACTAACATAGCTCAACTAACATAGCTCAACTAACATAGCTCAACTAACATAGCTCAACTAACATAGCTCAACTAACATAGCTCAACTAACATAGCTCAACTAACATAGCTCAACTAACATAGCTCAACTAACATAGCTCAACTAACATAGCTCAACTAACATAGCTCAACTAACATAGCTCAACTAACATAGCTCAACTAACATAGAACTAACATAGCTCAACTAACATAGCTCAACTAACATAGACCTAACATAGCTCAAATAACATAGCTCAACTAACATAGACCTAACATAGCTCAAATAACATATGCAAAGGGGATTCGTTGCTTTAACTTCAAGGGTGCAGCAGCAGAGGCTGCAACTAACAACTACTGTGCTAATAACAGTAACCTGAGTAACAATTACTGGACACACAATATGTCTACAATAACAAACGGCCACCCTTGTAGTTGGCATCAGGAGCAGAACAAAACAGAGGAACAGAGCAGTAGAGGTAGAGAGAGAAGACAGTTGGAGAAGAGAAGAGGTACGGTAGGGTGGACAGCAGGAACCGGGGAATTTTGGGGGGCGTAAAGGCACACAGGCCAACAGCAGGCCACATGGTATCGCTCCAGTATATCTGACCTTGAAACCAGTCCAAATACATGTCGTCAGGACTGTCATCCAGCGCCTCATAGAGCACTGCACACAGAGCAGCAGTCCCAGAGCAGAGGAAATACAGGTACAGTCAGCAACATGCTCCATCCATACAGCGATAGACGAGAGAGAGAGTGATGGGGAGAGAGCTCCAAGTAAAGAGAGGGGAGAGAGGACCCCCCCCTCCCAAACTCTAACACAGAAATGAAATGTATCCAGGTACAATCTTAATCAAATACATTTTGTGGCAGTTAGCTATGTTTGTTAGTGTTTGATGAGTGCAATTCACATTCATCCATGCTAAGTGCCCTAAACTGAATGCTCTAGTTTAATTGTTAGGTCTACTTTGTGGGGGTCTTGGCCATGCAGGGGGTCTGTGGGAGAGCTCACCTTCGGGGGGTAGCCTACGGGAGTGTGAGCCGGTGGTGACGCGGAAGCCAGCGGGGAGGGTCTCTGCCGAGCCGGGCATCATACTGATCCCATGGACGTCCCGCGGGGGGAACTGCCTCCTCCACGATGGCCCCCGGAGGTCATTATCTTCATACTGACGGACAGACACACAGACAGAGACACGGACATGTTAGGGATTGAGTTTAGAGATGGCAGCCATTATCTTATCACCAAATAAACTGGCCTGAGAACAGCTTGTGTCTGCATATAGTGTTAGTGTATAGCTAACAAATATGACTAATTTCCCAAGGCCTTATATTTATATCTCAAACCAACTCTAAGACAATATGAGAGACAAATGAGTGATGGGTGGGAAGTGGAAACTGAGGACAGGTCTGAGGTGCAGTGAGATGGTGGAAAACAGAGTAATGATTGACAACAAACCCAGGTGTGTGTGTCTGTCTGCCACGGCCCATCACCCATGGTAACAGCGGGGCTAGCTGTCCGGGTGACAGGAGTCACTCACCTCGTCCAGTCGTCTCTCAGTGCCCAGGGCTAGCAGGTTATTATATTCCCTCTCCAGAATCTGACGTGCCTGGGGAGAGGAAGGGTAAATAGGTCTTATTAGGTACATTTGAAATGGAAGTTGTAGGTCTCTTTATTTGGGGCTCCAGACGCTTTCAGTCATTTTGATACCAAGCTAGCATGACCAAACAGCTCTCTGTTGACCTACTGGTCTGGCACTCAGGGTATTATTAGACCTGTTTGAGATGGAAAGACTGAGAAATTAAAAGATGTGTTTGAAGTGTACTGCTGTTTGAAGTGTATCCTCTAAATCATTTATTCTGTCCTGAAAATCTAAAAAATAAACAATTGAAAACACTGTTCAATTTAACATCATAATTCACTTGCTTTTAGAGAGACAAGACTATGGACACGGACTCTTAGAATGAAGACGTTAATGTCTTCCTCTTACGCTAGTATATTATGCATTGCCCTCTTGTGGCGTAACTATGCTATAGCGTGATGCGGGGCAGAGGGATCTGACCTGAGTGCTTTGGTTGGGGATCTGGATGAGCAGCGCCAAGCTGGTGTGGTCAAAGTTGTCGTCGAGGGCGACCAGGGCCCCGTGCACGCCGCTCTCCAGCAGGATGTTGGCATAGTCCTTTAGGCCGATGCTCTGGACCCAGCGTATCACCCGCTCGTTGCTCCACACCAGCACGTCTGGGGCACACAGACATGGTATTACAGTAAACACAACATGGGTGTTGGGCCACAGACAGAATATTTCCATGTCTGGTTACATAATGAAGAAAACCTCTGTGCTCTGCTAGATTGGTCCTTACTGACCATCACCTCCTAGCTCTATGACAGGTAGACACTGCTTGGCTATATTTCACAATAGAATGCAATACATACTGGAAAGTAAGTGCGCTTCCACAAGTATTATTTGCCTGAGCAGATTACTAATGAGATTGTAATTAGACACTACTAGAATATATTTTAGCTTAACGGTCTTCATAATCGTTCCAAGAGCAGTCTTTAAAAGAAAAAAATGTCCACCAATCCACTTTTGAAGATACTGTCCATTTGAGGGATTTTGCATCATATGATCCTGCGTTTTGCGTCATATGATACTAAATGCATCATACAGGGATGATTTCTGTGTTTTGAAAGTTACATATCTTGAAAATTTGATTGCTGACAAGCAAAACATTTTGGGACTATGTCAACAATGGACTAATGAAACAAATACCAAAATATCGTTTTTGGGTGAAATTTCCCTTTAAGTACCTCTCATTTCATGCTGGCTGTGCTCTCTGCGTCTCTCCAGCTCTTTCCTGTCATAGTTGAGCTTCTTCAGACCCATGATACCATACTGCAAACTCGTCCTACAGACATGGGAACATTAGAAAAGCCACTTATTACCACAAAATGAGACTAAACACTAAACTTTCTGATCAAATCCTACATCATACAGGAGGAGGGCAGGTGTACCTGTGAAAGCTGTCCACCATTTTGAGATGCACCCGGAGGTCCTTCTTGGTGAGGTGGTCCAGCATGCGGGCGTCCACCAGGCACTCCATGAAGTAGCTGCGGTACTGAGGTAGTCCTAGACTGGGCAACCACTCGTTCCCTATCCACTCATGGTTCATGTCACCATAAGCTAGAGTCTGACAATAATGACAAGGAAACAATTACATACTGTAGCCCATTGTTCATCTGTACACGATTTTGATGAGGTTTAAAAGTAGCCACATAGACAACTCTGGTGTGTGCCTAGTTAAACAAAGGTTAAATAAAAATAGAGTAACTCTAAATAATCTACAATTCTACTGTTCTAATCCATGAGAGAGACCGCAAATCCTTTACCTGCGCCCAGCTCCCCTCCTCGGACTCCCCGGACCTCTGTCATTGGTCAGGCATGGAAAAGAAACAGTAGCAATATGCATGAGAACATAATAGCAACAGGTCACTGGACTTCATCTACAGTCCAATAGTCTCTACTCTAGCATCAGAGGCTCTTGACTTGCTCAAGTCAGAGCAAAGGCCTCAGAACGGACAGTAGAGGTCTCCCTCGCATATATTCCCTGAACAAACTATTCACATCTAAAAGTAGAACTCCATCTAAATATGCATGAAAAATCACTATTCGAGGGAGGGAAAGTGGCCTGTGGGATTTATCTGCAATCTGAGAAGGGAGAATGATTTCCCCCCTTTAGCGTGTGAACTGAACTGGCCCCATGGGAGAGTAACACAGTTATCCCTTTAGTCCTGGGCTGAGCTGCTGCCACATTACATCTGATTTGGAGACGGGCGCTGCTGCCACATTAGGCCAATCCAACCCCATTCGCACAAAACGCCTGGCACAAATGAGAGCCTTTTCCCCCGTGGTTCGCCCTCCGTACAATGGTACGGAGTTGGCTATTAGCCTCATTGTGCCTGACATGCAGGCTGTATTAGAGGCAGGGAGAACAGTGGAACAAAGAATAACCTTTATGTTCAAGCTCAAAGAGATCCATTATTACACGTACAGTATAGTACATAGCTGTCTGTGTCCTAGGGATTGACATAGCTGCTGTCTGTGTCCTAGGGATTGACATACAGTATAGTACATAGCTGTCTGTGTCCTAGGGATTGACATACAGTATAGTACATAGCTGTCTGTGTCCTAGGGATTGACATACAGTATAGTACATAGCTGTTTGTGTCCTAGGGATTGACATGAAAGACACCTGCAGTGACTAATAATCCTGCAAGGTTTAATCTTGAGACAGAACCAATAGGTTTTAAATGAACATGTTTGGAACATACTGTATCAGTTGGCAGACCTGTATCGGATTTGATGTAGCTTCTTACACCAGTCTTGTAGGGTGAATCCTATGTACAATCAGCTGATCACTGTCAGGTTTAAAAGGATGACATTGCTCATGGAAGAAAATAGCATTATGTCTTGACATGTGCTGTATCTAATCAACAGCTGGCTGAAACGTACCATACACACGGGTAATATAGGGTAACTACAGTATGGTACCCAAGGGCAACGCAGCTCCCTGAACCATAGCAGTAACACCAACACATACTGGTAAATATAGGGCAGTGCACCAGTCATTCCAATTAAAAAGCTTTTCTTTACCCATTATAATGAAAGGGAGAGCTGAGAATGGATGTGATGTGATGAAGTCTAACCACATTATCAACAAACCTACTGTTATACAATCTCCCTACCCTCCAAATCCTATAGTGGGAAAAACATGTTTTATTGTCACATACACCAGATACAGTGCCTGCGAAAGTATTCGGCCCCCTTGAACTTTGCAACCTTTTGCCACATTTCAGGCTTCAAACATAAAGATATAAAACTGTATTTTTTTTGTGAAGAATCAACAACAAGTGGGACACAATCATGAAGTGGAACGACATTTATTGGATATTTCAAACTTTTTTAACAAATCAAAAACTGAAAAATTGGGCGTGCAAAATTATTCAGCCCCCTTAAGTTAATACTTTGTAGCGCCACCTTTTGCTGCGATTACAGCTGTAAGTCACTTGGGGTATGTCTCTATCAGTTTTGCACATCGAGAGACTGACATTTTTTCCCATTCCTCCTTGCAAAACAGCTCGAGCTCAGTGAGGTTGGATGGAGAGCATTTGTGAACAGCAGTTTTCAGTTCTTTCCACAGATTCTCGATTGGATTCAGGTCTTTGACTTGGCCATTCTAACACCTGGATATGTTTATTTTTGAACCATTCCATTGTAGATTTTGCTTTATGTTTTGGATCATTGTCTTGTTGGAAGACAAATCTCCGTCCCAGTCTCAGGTCTTTTGCAGACTCCATCAGGTTTTCTTCCAGAATGGTCCTGTATTTGGCTCCATCCATCTTCCCATCAATTTTAACCATCTTCCCTGTCCCTGCTGAAGAAAAGCAGGCCCAAACCATGATGCTGCCACCACCATGTTTGACAGTGGGGATGGTGTGATCAGGGTGATGAGCTTTGTTGCTTTTATGCCAAACATAACGTTTTGCATTGTTGCCAAAAAGTTCAATTTTGGTTTCATCTGACCAGAGCACCTTCTTCCACATGTTTGGTGTGTCTCCCAGGTGGCTTGTGGCAAACTTTAAACAACACTTTTTATGGATATCTTTAAGAAATGGCTTTCTTTTTGCCACTCTTCCATAAAGGCCAGATTTGTGCAATATACGACTGATTGTTGTCCTATGGACAGAGTCTCCCACCTCAGCTGTAGATCTCTGCAGTTCATCCAGAGTGATCATGGGCCTCTTGGCTGCATCTCTGATCAGTCTTCTCCTTGTATGAGCTGAAAGTTTAGAGGGACGGCCAGGTCTTGGTAGATTTGCAGTGGTCTGATACTCCTTCCATTTCAATATTATCGCTTGCACAGTGCTCCTTGGGATGTTTAAAGCTTGGGAAATATTTTTGTATCCAAATCCGGCTTTAAACTTCATCACAACAGTATCTCGGACCTGCCTGGTGTGTTCCTTGTTCTTCATGATGCTCTCTGCGCTTTTAACGGACCTCTGAGACTATCACAGTGCAGGTGCATTTATACGGAGACTTGATTACACATAGGTGGATTGTATTTATCATCATTAGTCATTTAGGTCAACATTGGATCATTCAGAGATCCTCACTGAACTTCTGGAGAGAGTTTGCTGCACTGAAAGTAAAGGGGCTGAGTAATTTTGCATGCCCAATATTTCAGTTTTTGATTTGTTAAAAAAGTTTGAAATATCCAATAAATGTCGTTCCACTTCATGATTGTGTCCCACTTGTTGTTGATTCTTCATAAAAAAAATACAGTTTTATATCTTTATGTTTGAAGCCTGAAATGTGGCAAAAGGTCGCAAAGTTCAAGGGGGCCGAATACTTTCGCAAGGCACTGTAGGTGCAGTGAAATGTGTTGTTTTATAGGGTTAGTACCCCTGGAGCAAATCAGGGTGAAGTGCCTTTACACAAGGGCACAATGACAGATTTTTCACCTTGTCGGCTCGGGTATTCGAATCAGTGACCTTTTGGTTACTGGCCCAATGCTCTAACTGCTAGGCTACCTGCCACCCAGTCCTCAGTACAGGCCTCAGTAATGCAGCCATTGACAAGTCTCAACACTGCAGTGAAAGCAAGTGAGTGAGAGCAGAGAAGAGGTAAAAGGAGAGGAAGGACTAACCGTTTTGGAGGAGGGTGCTGCGAGGGTCTCCATTTCCTCGTGGGTCACCCATACATTGCCTGACGGCTAGGAGTGCGGTGCCCAAGAGAAGAAGACAGCAGCAGCAACAGTAGTCCGCCAGGAGGGGCAAGCAGTATTAAAGAAGAAGAGCAGCACCACTGTAAGCCAATAGTGTTATAGCATCATGGTCAGATGATGAGCAGGCCCGCCCCTCTGGGGTCAAAGGGCATGCACAGTACACAAACAAACACAGACACAAAACTGATTGAGGTAGAAGATGTCCTTAACCACAGATCTAGGATCAGATACTATGTCCCCATCATAACCTTATCCATTAAAGGGGTGAAATACTATCTGATCCTGTATCAGTGGTTAGGGGCAACTTCTGACTTTGGATAGACAAAAACAGCACATAAGACAGGAGCAGCCCACCTACACAGGTGCAACACACACAGGCCAAAGGAACACATTTACCATGCATGACAAGACTGGTTCACCATAAACTAGTGTAGTAGTGGATTAGTACAGGGGTTTGGAGCAAACAGACATAAATACAAACATGCATATCCACCTCAGTCTAGTTTGATATACCTCAGTGTACCCCACCATTAAACCCCTTTCTAACAGACTCTGTCTAGTTTGATATACCTCAGTGTACCACACCATTAAACCCCTTTCTAACAGACTCAGTCTAGTTTTATATAACTCAGTGTACCCCACCATTAAACCCCTTTCTAACAGATTCAGTCTAGGTTGATATACCTCAGTGTACCACACCGTTAAACCCCATTCCAACCCATTCTAATCTGTTGTTGATTCTAATTTTAGCAGCCATGATCACTGTGCTTTGCAGCCCCACTGGATCAAGCTGTCATGACCTAGATAAGAACACTTGAGGGGATGACATTCTCTATTAAAGACACCGTACTAAAGGGCTGCTCATGCATGCTTGTTTCAGCTGTGCTGGGCAGCATAGTACGGTTTGGGTCGGCCCCATAGGGTGAATCAGACGTCACTGTCTGTGAGCTTAAAGGCAGCAGAATAACCAGTCCTGTGACTGGTCGAATAAAGAAGTTAGCTCCCTACCCCACCTTCCCCCTGTCAGTGTTCTGCTTGTCAGACACTCCCCCTGCATTTACAGGGTTGATTAACCCGGAGTGTAAACTTAAAGTGGTCATTTGGTTAAGAGGGGCAGGGAACTGACCACCAGTCACAGCAGGTGGAACCAGGGCAGAGGGGGTCTATAGAGTCATGTTCCCAGAGTTCACTGCTCCTTGATGAAAGATTCAGTTTAAGTGTGTGTGTGTGTGTGTATGTGTGTGTGTGTGAGTGATAAAGCTACATAGAATAAAACCGTTTGTAGCATTAAGCTCAGCAGGTTCCTCAGAGGTTACATGAAATCACCATGACAACTCGGAGTTGTGAAACAGACTGAGGTATAAAATAGCTGTTGGTGTGGTAAATTAGAGTAAATGCTGCAGAGCTGAATTAAGTGCATGAGCTGACTGACACTACTGAGAGATAAACAAGCCGGCCTTAACTGGTTTCCTCCCATTCTCTCCAACATTCAGTTACCAACACAAAGGATAGAGATGCTACACAAGTCAGGTTCTCTGACTGTGAAGGCGTTACAATGCAAACTAGCAGAAATAGCTACTTGAGTGTCTTTACCCTTGAAGACTATACCGTCTGTGTGTGTGTATGCATGCATATCGGAGTTAAGAACGTGCCGTAAGCTCACTCAAAATGTCACCGGAGGAGCTATCGAATAGGATGCTTTTTCTATGGCTCGATGTGTTTGTTGTCAAGCAGGCGGTCACGTGTGTTGGTGTGGTAGAGGAGCCTGGTTAAAGCCCAGTCAGAGGCAGGTTCAGGGAGGCAGCGCTATATGCTAAGCTAACACTGACGGCAGTTACATGCATGGGTGTGTGTGCGTGTGTGTGTGTGCGCGCGTGTGTCAATGGACACTCACGGTTCTGGAGGTTGGCGGGGCAGATGGACTGGTGAGGGACACCATCTCCTGGATGGCCAGCCGTAGTTTGAGGCGGTGCAGGGGGTTACTGATGCCAATCTCCCTCTGGATCTCTGTGTCCGACAGGGCCGACATGATGGCACCGCTCTTCACGTTGGCACGACACGCCGCCACGTACCAGGCGGGCATCCCCAGCCACAGCTGAAACAGGAGGAGGAAGACCATTTGTGATTTCATGTAAAGTAGCGAGTGAGCTTGTTTTTACAAATGATCGGTGATGTGGTGGGAGGACTTGTCTACCATCCTTACCTATGGTAGACAAGTTGAGTAGCATTTCCTTGTTTTAATAAAGATCTACTGAGAAACAGTAGGGGGCAGTCATGGTTGAAATGTTCACCTTGTATGTTCAAGCATGTTCTATCATAATCAAATGAGGAAAAACTGTATACAGACATAGGATCTTTCAATGAAGACAGAAAATAAACTGTGATGATTCATTGATAGGCAACGCATTCATTTACTTAATGAATACCCATGTTAATATTACACAACATTACTATGGCCTTTATGAGGTGTTATGTCAAGCAATTACAAGCTGGGGAGAACATGGCATAGTAAATCACAGAGTAGACCTTTACCAACAGCCTCTGAGGCTTCCACCAAGGTGACATCAAAATCTGGGACATTGTCTCCCATAATATCCGTGAGATCCAGATTCAACACACTGCTGGTCCCATAGGCCCAATGCCAGAGTGTTTCCCAACTCCAGTCCTCCAGTACCCCCAACATCACACAGTGTTGTTATAGCCTGGGACAAACACACCTCATTCAACTCATTGAGGGCTTGATGATCAGTTGACCAGTTGTATCAGGTGTGCTTGTCCAGGGCTACAATAAAAGTGAGTACTGTTGGGGTATTGGAGGACTGGAGTTGGGGAAACACTGGATTAGATAATAGACTTAATATAATAAAGTACAAAGAGTAATGTCAGCCGGAGGCATAATCATTTTATAATCACTCTCTGTAACATGCTGACTACTACGGCATTGGATTTCCCCGGGTCGTAATTACAACACAATACATCCACAGTTATGTAACAGCACTGTGTCATCCCATGTTTTGATTTAAGGAAAGTATCTGGTTTGCATTTCGAAGTGCCGTATTAGAAAGGGTGACCATTAGGCTGAAGTAAGGCATCGGGTAATTGATTTGAAATGTGAAACATCATCAACGGTCAGAGGTTAGAGGATAATGGGTGTCGTATCTCAGGTGAATGCTGAGTGTGCAGACTGGGGAGTCAAGGAGGAATAGACCACTTCACCGGGGCGGAGAATATTATCTTCTTCACAGAGTGGGAGTCTGGCACAGACCTTGTAAATCTATCCCAGAGGCGGGAGGATTGAGAATGGTTCCAGGCCAGAGTAGAGGAGTGCCTACCTCCAGCCAGGCCACCACTGTGGGGCCGTCCCATTGGGCGAAAGGTAAGCCTTTCCTCCTCGCCTCTTCCAGCAACTCGTGCCTGAGGGCGGGAGCAGAGACATGGGATTAATGCACTGCACACATACATATATAGTGAGACACTCACTCCCCCTCACACAAGGCACTAGTATTACACCAATATTTTTCACTGTACAGTGCCACACACTTTCTCTCTCTCAGGCCAGAGCTTTCTGAAAGGGCACGACCTTATCATACAATCTCTCCACACACACACACACACTGCATGTAAAATGAGTACGCTCTCTCTGCCCTTAGCTCCCTCTCTCTGCCTCTATCTCTGTCTGCCCCCCCCTCTGCCTGTTTTTCTCTCTGCTGCTCTGCCCCTTGCGCTCTCTTTCTCTCTCTGCCCCTCTCTCTCTCACCATCTGGTACAGACACACCTTGAAGGGACAGCTAGGGCTGCTGGGCTGCTCACTGAAGCCTGACTTTGATTTGCTAATCTGAAGAACCACAAATCTCCACTTGTCTCTGTGCTGCACCTGGGAATGAGGAGATCTGCATGGAGGAATGGGCCAAAATACCAGCAACAGTGTGTGAAAACCTTGTGAAGACTTACAGAAAATGTTTGACCTCTGTCATTGCCAACAAAGGGTATATAACAAAGTATTGAGATAAACTTTTGTTATTGACCAAATACTTATTTTCCACCATAATTTGCAAATAAATTCATAACAAATCCTACAGTGTGATTTTCTGGATTTTTTTTCTCTTTTTGTCTGTCATAGTTGAAGTGTACCTATGATGAAAATTACAGGCCTCTCTCATATTTTTAAGTGGGAGAACTTGCACAATTGGTGGCTGACTAAATACTCTTTTGCCCCACTGTAATTTGTGTGGGGGTGGAAGTGTTCAATAGGTAAACTAAGATGGCCCGAGTGAAATCGAGAAATGTGTTATTTGTGCTGAGCACCACTTTGAAAGCTGTCCTAAGCACTCCTGACGCCCTATTCAGCTCAGAGTAAATTGCACCTTATCTAGGGAGAGCAGAGGAGTGGAGGTAGATGTTCTCTTTACTCAGTCATGTACCAGGCAATTTGTAATATGCTGATTCCTGCGACACCAACTCTGTTAGGCAGTGTGAGAGACAGAACTGATGAACAGTCTATATAAATGTGTGTTTGGGGTATGTGCGTGTGTGTCTCATCTTTATTGCTGTGTGCACACTGCTAACTAATGGAGTTGGGGAGCAGATGGGTGGGAGGGCTATGGTGTAGAAAAGAACCAGAGAGGCTACGCTAGAGAGATACCCAACTGTGGAATGCTACTTCCTGAAGACAGTTGATAGTGTCTGACTGGTCTAAGAGTCTGAATATAGAGAGGGCCTGTTGAGCTGATAAATACATAACTCACACAACATGCTACACACATAAAAACAGACTTCTGAAGTTACAATTCTATTCCGTGAACAGAATACTTCATGAGAGTTCTAAGGCAAGAAACTAGTTCCTGAGTGCAGCTAAAATGTCTTCCATCTGGAGACATAGTGGCCAACATGAGGCATATGGAGAAAAGGCATGTGACACATTATGTATGTGACTTGGTCAGAGTTGAAGGCCTCAGTGCAGAGAAAGGGCACTTGAATACACCATACAAAGACTGAATGGACTGACACACAACATAGGAGATGTGTCCATTGATGTCAATCAATTTTGTTTCCATTCAATGTCGTGTCAATACAACAGGCATATAGATAGATATGTTCATGTTAGATTCTTATGCATGAGATATACATCCACTGAACATAGCTGGGAAAGGAAGGAAACAGTTATGACAAAGAAAATAAAACAACAAGATATGACGCCCCATAACCCGGTATCAGAACCGGTTATATCTCACAGTCACAGATATAGAAACACGCACAAGGAAGGAGGAAGGTATTGGACATTCCAAGTATAAAAATCAACCCCATTAACAGGTGACGGCACACATTCTTTGTCCAGCCATGGATGCAGCCGCCACTGCACTGTGGGGAAGAAACATTTTATACGGTAAATGAAAAGATAGAAAGATCGAAAGGAAGAAAGACAGCTAGAAAGCAAGGGGTCATTAACAGCCATAGAGGGACAGAGTGACGTCAGCTTTGGCACCGGCCATTGGGAGGGGGACAGATGGATGGACAGAGAGGTGGACAGACGGCACAGCGCTGACAATGGAGATGTCCAGGTGTCACACTGTCACAACTTACCCGCTTCTTTAGTCACATGATGAGAGGGAGGGAGGAAGAGTACAAGGAGAGAGAGAGGAAGAGAAAGTGACGGGAGACAAAAAGTGCACAAATGTTAATGAGTTAACCCCCCCCTACCACCTTGCCCCCAAAACACACACACACACATACACACTGCCCATACATGCACGGACACATATTCAAACACACACACACACACACTGAAAAATAGAAACAGTCTCTCAAGTAGACATGTGACAAGAGCTTTTCCAAAGACTGACATTAGAACAGTAGAATGACAAGTCAAAGAGTAATATTGGTTAGCAAAAGAAAAGCCACTTTCTTCTTCTCTTTGGTCGATGCAGCTTTTTACAGCATCGCGTGCAGGCAGACGAAAGATAATGCACTTGGGGCAAGACACCTGCAATGCATTGGCTCACATTCTTCACAGGAACAAACCAGCCAAATGCCAAACATTACCCAACACATCACACATACACAACACATCAGCAATGAACCAATGAACGATCACGATATTGACCAGGCTGAAAATGTCACTGTAAATTCAGCAGGCAGTTCAATAGCATGCACTGGAAGAGAGTATCAAGATGCAAGGCGATCCACTTCCTGGAAAACTGGAGAATCGACACCAAAATAGAACACAGTCGTCATCATCATAATACCTTCTATTGATCATCTGTAACGGTGGGAAAGTTATTTGTCATGACAACTCAAAGCTCGCCGACAGAGAACACATTTGTCATTAGGCACTGACACGGTAGACACATACATTCCCAGTTGAAAGGAGATGGAACTTGCACATGAGGGAACCCCCAAGTTTTGTCGTTCATGTGTGGGTTTAAAGGAGGACTATATCTGGAAAACCAAACCAAAAGCATGAACTAAGAATCGTAGGCCTACAATGTGTGACATGAATAGACTTCCAACCCAATCAAAAGTTTGACTGTGTGTTTGGTTAGGGGGGATCCCTCTATTGTACGTCTATTCAGGTTCCTGGTCTGTATTGATCCTCTCTCTGCTGGAGAGTGGGAGTATTGGAGATGTATCTTCTATCCAGCCACATGTGGAACTGCCTCCTCTACAGGGAAAGGACTAATGAAACCAGGGATTCCTCACCAGCCACTGTGTACGGGGTCAAAGGTTGGAAACGGGATAATGATCTCTATTCAGATGTACTATAGACAGAACCTGCTGTCTGGCACATAAAATGTGTGTCTATCATAACACTTTACTATAGTAGTGTACAGTAGATTGACACAGGGGGGTGTTAGTACTGGTGTGGTACATTGCCCAGTGTTTCTAGTGACACAGATATGATTTATCTCCCACTGGCTGTGATGTGAGCCAATCGAGTATTATTGAGCGCAAGGCTGTTGTTTGTTTGGGGTGAAATGCTGTGGTGGCAGGTTTGAGGGGCAGGAGGGGGGTGTTGTGAAAGCTTACTTCTTTTTCAGACGGCGGTCTTTCTCAGCCTGAGTCCCCAGCTTCCCCACAGCCATGTCCTGACCCAGGTCTGGATCAGATACTCCTGTGAGAGAGGGAGAATGGGACGTTACTGCACTGCCTGTATGGCTCATAGAAATCATCAAGTGTAGATAGTATCCAGACAGTACTAGCAAGGAGCCACCCTTATCTCCTCTGAATCTGTACTCAACAGAGTTTATGCTTTTTCATCGTCACATAATCTACTTCACACAGATGGCAGAGTCAGAGGTGATGTTTGGGTGGTGAGGTGGTAAGTAATAACCTCTGTGACAAGTATCATCTAACATAATACAGGCAGGTTAGGGCCCTCAGATCCTCAAAAAGTTCTACAGCTGCACCGTCGAGAGCATCTTGACTGACTGCATCACCACTTCGTATGGCAAAAAGGCTAGCACAGTACAACACTGGGGCCGAGCTCCCTGCCATCCAGGATCTCTATATCAGGTAGGTTCAGAGGAAGGCCCAAAAACATTGGGCCTTTGAGACAGCTTCTATCCCAAAGACATAAGACTGCTAAATAGCCAGACTGCTAAATAGTCAATTAATGGTACCTGAACTAGCTGCACTGACTCTATCTTGCACCGACCCTACACACACCCACTAGACTATATATACACACTCACTAGACTATATATACACACCATTAACACACCCACTAGACTATATACACACTCACTAGACTATATATACACACCATATACACACTCACTAGACTACATATACACACCATATACACACTCACTAGACTACATATACACACTCACTAGACTATATATACACACCATATACACACTCACTAGACTACATATACACACCATATACACACTCACTAGACTACATATACACACCATATACACACTCACTAGACTACATATACACACTCACTAGACCATATACAATGTATACACACCATATACACACTCACTAGACTACATATACACACCATATACACAATCACTAGACTATATATACACACCATATACACACTCACTAGACTATATACAATGTATACACACCATATACACACTCACTAGGCTACATATACACACCATATGCACACTCACTAGACCATATACAATGTATACACACCATATACACACTCACTAGACTACATATATACACCATATACACACTCACTAGACTACATATACACACCATATACACACTCACTAGACTATATATACACACCATATACACACTCACTAGACTACATATACACACCATATACAATGTATACACACCATATACACACTCACTAGACTACATATACACACCATATACACACTCACTAGACTACATATACACACCATATACAATGTATACACACCATATACACACTCACTAGACTACATTTACACACCATAAACACACTCACTCAGACACACACACACACACACACACACACACACACACACACACACACACACACACACACACACACACACACACACACACACACACACACACACACACACACACACACACACACACACACTATTTGTTGCTGCTACTCTGTTCTTTGTTTACTCTTATTATTATCTATCCTGATGCCTAGTCACTTTACTTCATGTACATATACCTCAAATACCTTATTATTATCTATCCTGATGCCTAGTCACTTTACTTCATGTACATATACCTCAAATACCTTATTATTATCTATCCTGATGCCTAGTCACTTTATCCTGCCTTCATGTACATATCTACCTCAAATACCTTGTTATTATCTATCCTGATGCCTAGTCACTTTACTTCATGTACATATCTACCTCAAATACCTTATTATTATCTATCCTGATGCCTAGTCACTTTACTTCATGTACATATCTACCTCAAATACCTTATTATTATCTATCCTGATGCCTAGTCACTTTACTTCATGTACATATCTACCTCAAATACCTTATTATTATCTATCCTGATCCCTAGTCACTTTACTTCATGTACATATCTACCTCAAACACCTTATTATTATTTATTTATTTATTTTATTTTTTATTTATTTTACCTTTATTTAACCAGGTAGGCAAGTTGAGAACAAGTTCTCATTTACAATTGCGACCTGGCCAAGATAAAGCAAAGCAGTTCGACAGATACAACGACACAGAGTTACACATGGAGTAAAACAAACATACAGTCAATAATACAGTATAAACAAGTCTATATACAATGTGAGCAAATGAGGTGAGAAGGGAGGTAAAGGCAAAAAAGGCCATGGTGGTAAAGTAAATACAATATAGCAAGTAAAACACTGGAATGGTAGTTTTGCAATGGAAGAATGTGCAAAGTAGAAATAAAAATAATGGGGTGCAAAGGAGCAAAATAAATAAATAAATAAAATTAAATACAGTTGGGAAAGAGGTAGTTGTTTGGGCTAAAATTATAGGTGGGCTATGTACAGGTGCAGTAATCTGTGAGCTGCTCTGACAGTTGGTGCTTAAAGCTAGTGAGGGAGATAAGTGTTTCCAGTTTAATTATCTATCCTGATGCCTAGTCACTTTACTTCATGTACATATCTACCTCAAATACCTTATTATTATCTATCCTGATGCCTAGTCACTTTATCCTGCCTTCATGTACATATCTATCTATCTGGTACTGGTACTCCCTGTATATATATATCCATTATTGATCTGGTACTGGTACTCCCTGTATATATCTTCATTATTGATCTGGTACTGGTACTCCCTGTATATAGACCCATTATTGATCTGGTACTCCCTGTATATATCTTCATTATTGATCTGGTACTGGTACTCCCTGTATATAGCTTCATTATTGATCTGGTACTGGTACTCCCTGTATATATCTTCATAATTGATCTGGTACTGGTACTCCCTGTATATAGCTTCATAATTGATCTGGTACTGGTACTCCCTGTATATAGCTTCATAATTGATCTGGTACTGGTACTCCCTGTATATAGCTTCATAATTGATCTGGTACTGGTACTCCCTGTATATAGCTTCATAATTGATCTGGTACTGGTACTCCCTGTATATAGCTTCATAATTGATCTGGTACTGGTACTCCCTGTATATAGACCCATTATTGATCTGGTACTGGTACCCCCTGTATATAGACCCATTATTGATCTGGTACTCCCTGTATATAGCTTCATTGTTGATCTGGTACTGGTACTCCCTGTATATAGCTTCATTATTGATCTGGTACTGGTACTCCCTGTATATAGCTTCATTATTGATCTGGTACTGGTACTCCCTGTATATAGCTTCATTATTGATCTGGTACTGGTACTCCCTGTATATAGCTTCATTATTGATCTGGTACTGGTACTCCCTGCATATAGCTCTTATTTTACTCCTGTATTTTATTTTTAATCCTCATTTATTTTACTCTGCATTGTTTGGAAATGTTCGTAAGTAAGCATTTCACTGTAAAGTCTACACCTGTTGTATTCGGCGCAGGTGATAAATATAATTTGATTTGAGAAAGTATTAACCCCCTGGCAAGGCACTAAACCCTATGCTCCTGTCAGTAACTCTGGATCAGAACGTCTGCTAAACTGCCAAATGACTAAAATGTCAATGTACATGAATGACTTCTCATTAACCAAACAGTACATAGAACAGACAAGAGCAACTCATATCAGAGAGGTGCTGAGTGTAGACCAGTACCTTGGCTCTGCCCGATGGCCTCCCTGTGGGCATGCAGCTGTGCCAGTCTGGTCTTCTCCTTCTTGCCAAACAGGCGTCCGATGGAGGACTTGATGCCCTTCTTCTTGGGCTGCTTGTTGATGGAGTCCTGACTGCTGGCTACGCTGCTCAGAGCACTGGCCTCTGCCTCCAGGTTGGCAGCAATGCTGCAAACACACACACACACACACACACACACACACACACACACACACACACACACACACACACACACACACACACACACACACACACACACACACACACACACACACACACACACACACACACACACACACAGTCAAGGAAAAAGATACAACTTGGGTAAGAGATCATTTGTCTCATAAACTTCCATCAGGATGAAGAAGGTGGAGTGTGTGTGTGTGTGTGTGTGTGTGTGTGTGTTGTGTTATAAGTGAAACATACCCTCGGGCCTCGTTGTGTGAGGAGGCTGGCAGTGTGCGGGTCATGCGTACGGTCCGGGGCGTAGGAGGAGGGGACGTCTCACACTTGATGGTAGCCTTGTCCTGGCCGTCATCGTCGGTAGCCGCAATCTGACCGTGGAGAGGTGAAGAGACCTGTTAGTAGCTCTAATAAAACTAGTATAGTAACATCTCACACATCAATCTCTACAACACTGTTATTACACTATAGTCACACAATCTCTACAACACTGGTATTACACTATAGTCACACCTCAATCTCTACAACACTGTTACTACACTATAGTCACACCTCACACATCAATCTCTACAACACTGTTATTACACTATAGTCACACCTCACACATCAAACTCTACAACACTGTTATTACACTATAGTCACACCTCACACATCAATCTCTACAACACTGTTACTACACTATAGTCACACCCCACACATCAATCTCTACAACACTGTTACTACACTATAGTCACACCTCACACATACATCTCTACAACACTGTTATTACACTATAGTTACACAATCTCTACAACACTGGTATTACACTATAGTCACACCTCAGACATCAATCTCTACAACACTGTTACTACACTATAGTCACACCTCACACATCAATCTCTACAACACTGTTACTACACTATAGTCACACCTCACACATCAAACTCTACAACACTGTTATTACACTATAGTCACACCTCACACATCAATCTCTACAACACTGTTACTACACTATAGTCACACCTCACACATACATCTCTACAACACTGTTATTACACTATAGTCACACAATCTCTACAACACTGGTATTACATTATAGTCACACCTCACACATCAATCTCTACAACACTGTTATTACACTATAGTCACACAATCTCTACAACACTGGTATTACACTATAGTCACACCTCACACATCAATCTCTATAACACTGTTACTACAATATAGTAACACCTCACACATCAATCTAAACAACACTTATTACACTATAGTCACACCTCACACATCAATCTCTACAACACTGTTATTACACTATAGTCACACCTCACACATCAATCTCTACAACACTGTTACTACACTATAATCACACCTCACATCAATCTCTACAACACTGTTACTACACTATAGTCCAATAATGGCAAGGATACACCAGACCATGACAGTCATCTATAGGAAGACAGAGGTACTATGAATTTGAAATGTCTGATGTAATAAAATGAACATATCATTAGTACTGTACCTTTCTCCTGTGTTTCCTCAGATCACTGGGCTGCAGGGTGGAGGACAGGAAAGAAAAGGAAAACAGCAGTTTACAGTAAATCAGTAAGATTAAACAATATGTCCTCCCCCATACAGAAACACCTCATTTATAGTTATTGACATGGCTATCCCGATATACCATCAGGTGGGCACATGACCTGTCAATTACACATTACACCACACAATCAATTACAGTGATTTGTTGACAAAATAACCAGCTTTGCCACTATTCATTTGAGAGGTCAATAAAATCAAAGGCTCATTCTTTAAAGCCCCTGGGTATTGGCAACATTCACTCTCTGAGACCGTCTGGCTGTCTGTCTGGCTGTCTGTCTGGATGTCTGGTCTTTTATTGACCTAATGTAGACAGCACTTTTATTGACCTAACAGACAGCACTTTTATTGACCTAACGTAGACAGCACTTTTATTGACCTAACAGACAGTACTTTTATTGACCTAACGTAGACAGCACTTTTATTGACCTAACAGACAGTACTTTTATTGACCTAACGTAGACAGTACTTTTATTGACCTAACATAGAGTACTTTTATTGACCTAACATAGAGTACTTTTATTGACCTAACGTAGACAGTACTTTTATTGACCTAACAGGCAGTACTTTTATTGACCTAACAGACAGTACTTTTATTGACCTAACAGACAGTACTTTTATTGACCTAACAGACAGTACTTTTATTGACCTAACAGACAGTACTTTTATTGACATAACAGACAGTACTTTTATTGACCTAACGTAGACAGTACTTTTATTGACCTAACCTTGACTGCACTTTTATTGACCTAACGTAGACAGTACTTTTATTGACCTAACCTTGACTGCACTTTTATTGACCTAACGTAGACAGTACTTTTATTGACCTAACGTAGACAGTACTTTTATTGACCTAACATAGACAGTACTTTTATTGACCTAACAGACAGTACTTTTATTGACCTAATGTAGACAGTACTTTTATTGACCTAACAGACAGTACTTTTATTGACCTAACAGACAGTACTTTTATTGACCTAACGTAGACAGCACTTTTATTGACCTAACAGACAGTACTTTTATTGACCTAACGTAGACAGCACTTTTATTGACCTAACAGACAGTACTTTTATTGACCTAACAGACAGTACTTTTATTGACCTAACGTAGACAGTACTTTTATTGACCTAACAGACAGTACTTTTATTGACCTAACGTAGACAGTACTTTTATTGACCTAACGTAGACAGTACTTTTATTGACCTAACGTAGACAGTACTTTTATTGACCTAACGTAGACAGTACTTTTATTGACCTAATGTAGACAGCACTTTTATTGACCTAACAGACAGTACTTTTATTGACCTAACCTTGACTGCACTTTTATTGACCTAACCTTGACTGCACTTTTATTGACCTAACAGACAGTACTTTTATTGACCTAACGTAGACAGTACTTTTATTGACCTAACGTAGACAGCACTTTTATTGACCTAACAGACAGTACTTTTATTGACCTAACCTTGACTGCACTTTTATTGACCTAACCTTGACTGCACTTTTATTGACCTAACAGACAGTACTTTTATTGACCTAACGTAGACAGTACTTTTATTGACCTAACATTGACTGCACTTTTATTGACCTAACAGGCAGTACTTTTATTGACCTAACAGACAGTACTTTTATTGACATAACGTAGACAGTACTTTTAGTGACCTAACAGACAGTACTTTTATTGACCTAACAGACAGTACTTTTATTGACCTAACGTAGATAGTACTTTTATTGACCTAACAGACAGTACTTTTATTGACCTAACAGAAAGTACTTTTATTGACCTAACAGACAGTACTTTTATTGACCTAACGTAGACTGCACTTTTATTGACCTAACAGGCAGTACTTTTATTGACCTAACCTTGACTGCACTTTTATTGACCTAACGTAGACAGTACTTTTATTGACCTAACAGACAGTACTTTTATTGACATAATGTAGACAGTACTTTTAGTGACCTAATGTAGACAGCACTTTTATTGACCTAACAGACAGTACTTTTATTGACCTAATGTAGACAGTACTTTTATTGACCTAACGTAGACAGCACTTTTATTGACCTAACAGACAGTACTTTTATTGACCTAACAGACAGTACTTTTATTGACCTAACGTAGACAGTACTTTTATTGACCTAACAGACAGTACTTTTATTGACCTAACGTAGACAGTACTTTTATTGACCTAACAGACAATATTGACCTAACAGACAGTACTTTTATTGACCTAACAGACAGTACTTTTATTGACCTAACGTAGACAGTACTTTTATTGACCTAACAGACAGTACTTTTATTGACCTAACAGACAGTACTTTTATTGACCTAATGTAGACAGTACTTTTATTGACCTAACAGACAGTACTTTTATTGACCTAACGTAGACAGTACTTTTATTGACCTAACAGACAGTACTTTTATTGACCTAACAGACAGTACTTTTATTGACCTAACAGACAATACTTTTATTGACCTAACAGACAGTACTTTTATTGACCTAACAGACAGTACTTTTATTGACCTAACGTAGACAGTACTTTTATTGACCTAACAGACAGTACTTTTATTGACCTAACAGAAAGTACTTTTATTGACCTAACAGACAGTACTTTTATTGACCTAACGTAGATAGTACTTTTATTGACCTAACAGACAGTACTTTTATTGACCTAACAGAAAGTACTTTTATTGACCTAACAGACAGTACTTTTATTGACCTAACGTAGACTGCACTTTTATTGACCTAACAGACAGTACTTTTATTGACCTAACAGACAGTACTTTTATTGACCTAATGTAGACAGTACTTTTATTGACCTAACAGGCAGTACTTTTATTGACCTAACCTTGACTGCACTTTTATTGACCTAACGTAGACAGTACTTTTATTGACCTAACAGAAAGTACTTTTATTGACCTAATGTAGACAGTACTTTTATTGACCTAACAGACAGTACTTTTATTGACCTAACAGAAAGTACTTTTATTGACCTAACAGAAAGTACTTTTATTGACCTAACAGAAAGTACTTTTATTGACCTAACAGACAGTACTTTTATTGACCTAACAGACAGTACTTTTATTGACCTAACAGACAGTACTTTTATTGACCTAACAGACAATACTTTTATTGACCTAACAGACAGTACTTTTATTGACCTAACAGACAGTACTTTTATTGACCTAACAGACAGTACTTTTATTGACCTAACAGAAAGTACTTTTATTGACCTAACAGACAGTACTTTTATTGACCTAATGTAGACAGTACTTTTATTGACCTAACAGACAGTACTTTTATTGACCTAACAGACAGTACTTTTATTGACCTAACAGACAGTACTTTTATTGCCCTAACAGACAGTGACCTAACAGACAATACTTTTATTGACCTAACAGAAAGTACTTTTATTGACCTAACAGAAAGTACTTTTATTGACCTAACAGACAATACTTTTATTGACCTAACGTAGACAGCACTTTTATTGACCTAACAGACAGTACTTTTATTGACCTAACAGAAAGTACTTTTATTGACCTAACGTAGACAGTACTTTTATTGACCTAACGTAGACAGTACTTTTATTGACCTAACGTAGACAGTACTTTTATTGACCTAATGTAGACAGTACTTTTATTGACCTAACGTAGACAGTACTTTTATTGACCTAACAGACAGTACTTATATTGACCTAATGTAGACAGTACTTTTATTGACCTAACGTAGACAGTACTTTTATTGACCTAATGTAGACAGTACTTTTATTTACCTAACAGACAGTACTTTTATTGACCTAACGTAGACAGTACTTGTATTGCTCAATAGGACAATAGTGGCAAAATATAAAAAATCTTCTGAAGTCCTTAAAACATAGTAAACAAACATAGCACAGACTATCACATCCCTTTTATCTACAACACACACAAACCAAGCCAAGCTCTACGATGAAGGAGTAATGAAACCCAACCAGATAGATTATGCAACTCAATCCATCAAGGAAAGAACATCTAAATCAAGTTGAAAGAAAGGCAATACATGATTTTACAAGTGGCTGGCTAATGAAAAAAAATCTACGTCTGGCTCTCTCTCAGAGCTGCTTTTAAATCTGGTACAGGGTCATTTGAGGTTACTAGTTAACCATCAAATTGAGTTAACTTTCAGTTATAGCATAATCAAGGGCAGCTCAGGTGAAGTAGTCATATGAGGTCTATTGAAAGAGCAAGGCTGAGAACAAAGAAAGAGAGGCCAAACACAGCATACTGAATGCTGATCCCAGGTGCTTCTATTGGCCCTGTCCTGCACCACAATACAGACAGAGCCCGATACGGCTGTGGTAGCCTTCGTCAAGACTGGAATACACTCGTAAATACACCCCCCACCACACCCACAGCCCGTCCTGACCCCAGCAGCGTACCAGTGTCATGATACCCATGCGCTCCATGTCTGTGGTGCTGCGGTGGTCCAGCTTGGGGGTGGAGTGTCCGCTGGGCGGGGAGGAAGAGGCCAGGGAGGAGGCGGTGGCCGAGGCGGTGATGGAGGCTCCGGGGTGGTGCATACGGGCCAGGTTGAGACCCTCGAGGCTGACGCTGGCCACGCGGTTCTCTATCTCCTCCGCCCGTAGCTCTGTCGACTCCTTCTCTTCCTGGATCAGTCTGGGAGAGAGGGGGAGGCAGAGAGGGAGGGAGGGATTGATTAGACTTATTTCACAGCTGCATTCAGCCACTCTATATATAGAAAGCTCATTCACCCAACAGGACTCTCAGAATTCTCAGAATCCCTTGGTCCTTTGTGGTTCAATTCTCTGGATGTTCATGGAAATCTCCACTGCAGACCCATAGGGCTCCTCTTAAAGTCAAAGCCGGGAGACAAAAAGCCAGTTCATTACCCATAAACCATATAGGCACACAACACTACCTCACAACACTAATTAGTTTAGAATTTAATTCCCAAGGCTTCTGCCATCGGAGCTGAAATCGTATTCCAACTCAGCATATTCTTACCCAGAAATCACCCCGATGAGGCATGTCTCTATCGATTGTGCTTATAAGCAAAAAACAATAAAGACCTTAGGTAAATGAACAACACTTCACTTTAAAATGTCACTTAAGCTTAGGGTTGTGTGAAATAATACTTGGATAATCACCAGACAAGAAGATCAGTACAATATTAACAAGTAAGTAACAGACCTTGTATCTTGAATAAGCCTAAACCAATAAATACTGTTGTTTGATTTCAAACTGTTTCAGGCTCCCAATGTTAACCAAGTGTTTATCATCTTAATACAATAGATTATTCTGACAGCTAAGTGGGTAAATTATCAATACTTGAATAAAACTACAGTATATCAGTGTCAGCTCCTCGAAGCTTTTCTAGGAACTGTAACTGGCAGTATCTGAGGTTTGTGTTTAATTAATTTAGACAGGGCATCACACTCTGCAGACAAGAGCCAACAAGCTTCAGCCCTGAAGACCAGTGTGACCACACACATCCCTGGATATCCAATCAATTACTGTCTCATTAAATCAATTGCATTGCCACAGAAACCTGAGGCACGGAGCCCACTGATAGGATGAGCCAGCCTTAGGGGTGGAGAAAGCTAGGCCAACACCCATAAACTCTCCCTCATGTCAAGCAATAAAAGGCATATTTTACCAATCAACAATGAAGTGACCAACATGGATTAATCAAATCAATGTGTCAGTAATGTTTCCCAAGGAACTTTATCCACATAACATACAACTTGATTTACATAAAGATCAGTCACAAGGGGTGTTTCCTGGCAATGAGACCTGACCAGGAAGCCAACAGTTTTTATCTGGTCCCCAGCATGTTCTGTCCAATAACAGCAGGGTTAAAGCCAGGTAAATGTCTGGTCCCTAGCATGGTCTGTCCAATAACAGCAGGGTTAAAGCCAGGTAAATGTCTGGTCCCTAGCATGGTCTGTCCAATAACAACAGCAGGGTTAAAGCCAGGTAAATGTCTGGTCCCTAGCATGTTCTGTCCAATAAAAAAGCAGGGTTAAAGCAGGGTTAAAGCAGGTAAATGTCTGGTCCCTAGCATGTTCTGTCCAATAAAAGCAGGGTTAAAGTCAGGTAAATGTCTGGTCCCTAGCATGTTCTGTCCAATAAAAGCAGGGTTAAAGCCAGGTAAATGTCTGGTCCCTAGCATGTTCTGTCCAATAAAAGCAGGGTTAAAGTCAGGTAAATGTCTGGTCCCTAGCATGTTCTGTCCAATAAAAGCAGGGTTAAAGTCAGGTAAATGTCTGGTCCCTAGCATGTTCTGTCCAATAACAGCAGGGTTAAAGCCAGGTAAATGTCTGGTCCCTAGCATGGTCTGTCCAATAACAGCAGGGTTAAAGCCAGGTAAATGTCTGGTCCCTAGCATGTTCTGTCCAATAAAAGCAGGGTTAAAGCCAGGTAAATGTCTGGTCCCTAGCATGTTCTGTCCAATAAAAGCAGGGTTAAAGTCAGGTAAATGTCTGGTCCCTAGCATGTTCTGTCCAATAACAGCAGGGTTAAAGTCAGGTAAATGTCTGGTCCCTAGCCTGGTCTGTCCAATAAAAGCAGGGTTAAAGTCAGGTAAATGTCTGGTCCCTAGCATGTTCTGTCCAATAAAAGCAGGGTTAAAGTCAGGTAAATGTCTGGTCCCTAGCATGGTCTGTCCAATAACAGCAGGGTTAAAGTCAGGTAAATGTCTGGTCCCTAGCCTGGTCTGTCCAATAACAGCAGGGTTAAAGTCAGGTAAATGTCTGGTCCCTAGCATGTTCTGTCCAATAACAGCAGGGTTAAAGTCAGGTAAATGTCTGGTCCCTAGCATGGTCTGTCCAATAAAAGCAGGGTTAAAGCCAGGTAAATGTCTGGTCCCTAGCATGGTCTGTCCAATAACAGCAGGGTTAAAGCCAGGTAAATGTCTGGTCCCTAGCATGTTCTGTCCAATAAAAGCAGGGTTAAAGTCAGGTAAATGTCTGGTCCCTAGCATGGTCTGTCCAATAACAGCAGGGTTAAAGTCAGGTAAATGTCTGGTCCCTAGCCTGGTCTGTCCAATAACAGCAGGGTTAAAGTCAGGTAAATGTCTGGTCCCTAGCATGGTCTGTCCAATAACAGCAGGGTTAAAGTCAGGTAAATGTCTGGTCCCTAGCCTGGTCTGTCCAATAACAGCAGGGTTAAAGTCAGGTAAATGTCTGGTCCCTAGCATGTTCTGTCCAATAACAGCAGGGTTAAAGTCAGGTAAATGTCTGGTCCCTAGCATGGTCTGTCCAATAACAGCAGGGTTAAAGCCAGGTAAATGTCTGGTCCCTAGCATGTTCTGTCCAATAAAAGCAGGGTTAAAGTCAGGTAAATGTCTGGTCCCTAGCATGTTCTGTCCAATAAAAGCAGGGTTAAAGTCAGGTCCCTAATGTTCTGTCCATGTTAAAGCTGGTAAATGTCTGGTCCCTAGCATGTTCTGTCCAATAACAGCAGGGTTAAAGCCAGGTAAATGTCTGGTCCCTAGCATGTTCTGTCCAATAACAGCAGGGTTAAAGCCAGGTAAATGTCTGGTCCCTAGCATGTTCTGTCCAATAAAAGCAGGGTTAAAGTCAGGTAAATGTCTGGTCCCTAGCATGTTCTGTCCAATAACAGCAGGGTTAAAGCCAGGTAAATGTCTGGTCCCTAGCATGTTCTGTCCAATAAAAGCAGGGTTAAAGTCAGGTAAATGTCTGGTCCCTAGCATGTTCTGTCCAATAAAAGCAGGGTTAAAGTCAGGTAAATGTCTGGTCCCTAGCATGTTCTGTCCAATAACAGCAGGGTTAAAGCCAGGTAAATGTCTGGTCCCTAGCATGTTCTGTCCAATAAAAGCAGGGTTAAAGTCAGGTAAATGTCTGGTCCCTAGCATGTTCTGTCCAATAAAAGCAGGGTTAAAGTCAGGTAAATGTCTGGTCCCTAGCATGTTCTGTCCAATAAAAGCAGGGTTAAAGTCAGGTAAATGTCTGGTCCCTAGCATGTTCTGTCCAATAACAGCAGGGTTAAAGCCAGGTAAATGTCTGGTCCCTAGCATGTTCTGTCCAATAAAAGCAGGGTTAAAGTCAGGTAAATGTCTGGTCCCTAGCATGTTCTGTCCAATAACAGCAGGGTTAAAGCCAGGTAAATGTCTGGTCCCTAGCATGTTCTGTCCAATAAAAGCAGGGTTAAAGTCAGGTAAATGTCTGGTCCCTAGCATGTTCTGTCCAATAACAGCAGGGTTAAAGTCAGGTAAATGTCTGGTCCCTAGCATGTTCTGTCCAATAACAGCAGGGTTAAAGCCAGGTAAATGTCTGTTCCCTAGCATGGTCTGACCGATAATAGTAGGTTTAAGTTCAAGTAAATGTCTGGTCCCTAGCATGGTCTGTCCAATAACAGCAGGGTTAAGGTCAGGTAAATGTCTAGTCCCTAGCATGGTCTGTCCAATAAGAGCAGGGTTAAGGTCAGGTAAATGTCTGGTCCTTAGCATGGTCTGTCCAATTACAGCAGGGTTAAAGTCAGGTAAATGTCTGGTCCCTAGCATGTTCTGTCCAATAACAGCAGGGTTAAAGCCAGGTAAATGTCTGGTCCCCAGCATGTTCTGTCCAATAAAAGCAGGGTTAAAGCCAGGTAAATGTCTGGTCCCTAGCACGTTCTGTCCAATAACAGCAGGGTTAAAGCCAGGTAAATGTCTGGTCCCTAGCATGGTCTGTCCAATAACAGCAGGGTTAAAGCCATAAAGCCAGGTAAATGTCTGGTCCCTAGCATGGTCTGTCCAATAACAGCAGGGTTAAAGCCAGGTAAATGTCTAGTCCCTAGCATGGTCTGTCCAATAACAGCAGGGTTAAGGTCAGGTAAATGTCTAGTCCCTAGCATGGTCTGTCCAATAAGAGCAGGGTTAAGGTCAGGTAAATGTCTGGTCCTTAGCATGGTCTGTCCAATTAGAGCAGGGTTAAGGTCAGGTAAATGTCTAGTCCCTAGTATGGTCTGTCCAATAAGAGCAGGGTTAAAGTCCCGTACCGTATCTCTTTGTTAATGGCGTCCAGCTGCTCCTGCAGCATCATGGCTAGGGTCTGGGCGTCTGAGTGACCGCCGGGGGACAGCAGGTCCATGGAGCTGAACATGGTCTCCCGGTCATCGTCATCAATGTCCGACATGTCAGACATCTCACTCTCAAAGGGGTGGCTACCCAGGATGCCTAACTGCTGAGAGCGCCACTCGTGCTCCCCCAGTGACTTAGCCTGTAGGGGAGGGAGGGTTTACAGATACAGAAGTGTGCAGTAATCAAGGGAAGTGTACACTAATCAAGGGAAGGGAGTGTTCTTGAGGTAATCCTGGTAAAACATCATGGGCAGGATGACATAACTGTAGAGAGATGTGAAAGTTTAATGTGAAGAGACTTGAATATGTTTTTGCACTGTACAAATATTACAGCACACATCATGATTAATGCATTCAATGCAGTATTTTGGTTTTATAAAATAATTGGCTAAGCTGTCAGCTTCAGGGAGCTTAAAATGTCTCTACTAATTCTCCTTTCATCAGACAAAATAATGAGGCTTGACTTTTAATACGTCCCAAAGTATCTCAACAAGCCATTAAAGAGTTTTTAATAAAAATAAAAATATGCTAAAACATGCTTCTAAGATTACTGCTGAATGTCAGTATTTATCTCCAGGTTATTGCAGTCTTCAATCCCGAGACACTATAACAGTAGCACTTTATAACAATGATCCTCAAAGGCAATGCTAACCAATCACAACCATCTCCAACAGTTTTCCCTCTGTCATGCTAATGCTAACCAATCATACCCATCTCCAACAGTTTTCCCTCTGTCATGCTAATGCTAACCAATCATACCCATCTCCAACAGTTTTCCCTCTGTCATGCTAATGCTAACCAATCATACCCATCTCCAACAGTTTTCCCTCTGTCATGCTAATGCTAACCAATCATACCCATCTCCAACAGTTTTCCCTCTGTCATGCTAATGTTAACCAATCATACCCATCTCCAACAGTTTTCCCTCTGACATGCTAATGCTAACCAATCATACCCATCTCCAACAGTTTTCCCTCTGACATGCTAATGCTAACCAATCATACCCATCTCCAACAGTTTTCCCTCTGTCATGCTAATGCTAACCAATCATACCCATCTCCAACAGTTTTCCCTCTGTCATGCTAATGCTAACCAATCATACCCATATCCAACAGTTTTCCCTCTGACATGCTAATGCTAACCAATCATACCCATATCCAACAGTTTTCCCTCTGACATGCTAATGCTAACCAATCATACCCATCTCCAACAGTTTTCCCTCTGACATGCTAATGCTAACCAATCATACCCATCTCCAACAGTTTTCCCTCTGTCATGCTAATGCTAACCAATCATACCCATCTCCAACAGTTTTCCCTCTGACATGCTAATGCTAACCAATCATACCCATCTCCAACAGTTTTCCCTCTGTCATGCTAATGCTAACAGTCTGGCTCCATGCAACCATGTATGTCATACAGACCTGAGTTCAAAGACTTTATCTGTACTTGTTTAAGCTCTCCTGGCTTAATGGATAGAATAGACCTGGTACTGCCTCTACCTCAGCCAGGGCTGACCAGAGAGAGACTAGTTCCTGACCTTGCTCTCGTCCCTGTGGAGACCCATGCGTCCTCTCCTGGGCCTGCGGATGACCTTGGCTGACCGGTAGTGGTCTGACTGGGTCTCAGCCAGGGAGCCAAGGGAGAAACGGAGCTCCCCCGACGTGTCCAGGTGAGACCTGATAGATAGATAGATAGATAGATAGATAGATAGATAGATAGATAGATAGATAGATAGATAGATAGATAGATAGATAGATAGATAGATAGATAGATAGATAGATAGATAGATAGATAGATAGATAGATAGATAGATAGATAGATAGATAGATAGATAGATAGATAGATAGATAGATAGAGCGAGACAGAACACGCATGTCAGTCACCGTAACATCAACTTTGTTCAAACTGAAGGCAGTATTGAAATTGCAGATATTGTGCAAAGAATAATACCAAAACCAAGAGGATCTGGTTGTTTAAAATGGCCTGCTTGTTTATCTAGTCGGAAGACAATGTTGTGACGCATCATGCAATTTGTAAGGAATCAACAGTCAGTGCTTGTGTGGTTTTCAACCGGTGGCAAATTGCTTTTCTAATGAGTTGTGACTAAAGAGGACAATCAGCAGATCATGACAGCTGCTGTCATCACAGAACTCCAGCCCAGTTATTTGGACTTTATCACACATTTTGTCAGTGGAAAAATAAAAGTAATCCCCCAACCAACCAACCACACACACACACACACACACACACACACACACACACACACACACACAAAAGAGAGTACCAAACATTAATGACACCTGCTCTTTCCATGACATAGAATGACCTGGTGAATCCAGGTGAAAGCCATGATCCCTTCAAATCAGTGTAGATGAAGAGGAGTAGACAGGTTAAAGAAGGATTTTTAAGCCTTGAGACAATTGAGACATGGATTGTGTATGTGTTCCTTGTGTGCCAATGGGCAAGACAAAATATTTAAGTGCAATGGAACAGGATATGGTAGTAGGTGCCAGGGGCACTGGTTTGTGTCAAGAACTGCAACTGTGCTGGGTTTTGTATCAAGAATGGTGTGTATCAAGAATGGTCCACCACCCAAAGGACATCCAGCCAACTTGAAAAAACTGTGAGAAGCATTGGAGTCAACATGGGCCAGCATCCCTGTGGAATGCTTTCGACACCTTGTAGAGTCCATGCAACTCAATATTAGGAAGGTGTTCATAATGTTTTGTACACTCAGTGTATATATATATATACACACACACACACACACACACACACACACACACACACACACACACACAGTCCTACAAACTCACCCATACCGTGACAGAGTGGGTTCTGTGAGTGAGCCTGTTCTCAGTCGGAACTGGTCCAACTCTGATCTCAGCTTGTCTATCTCATCTGCCAGATGAGTCTGGAGGGAAGCCGGGAAACAGGGACAACTTGAGGTGTACAGAAAACCTTGTGAAGTTTCTTATTCATTACCGTAAAACCCTGGATTTCAATTTCAATCTCCACAACATGATTGGACAGCACTTGCTCGTCAGTTCTCGTACTCTGCCTGGTTATGGATTTCTATCTCACTATCTGAACCGAGAGCAACGGTTTCTTGTGAATATTCAATGGAGAAGATGATAACAAATTAAACCCAAAGTCCAACACCCAGATCATTATTTATCTATTAAAAAGCACTTTATTAAACCAACCTCATGTAAAATTCAAAACTGAGGGAGAGAAAAATGTAATAACTTCTGATCCGGGGGGACGTACTTTTTCATGGATTGAATCCTCGTACTGTTTTCTGTAGCCTTCCGAGTCTTGTATTAAAACGTTCTGAAATGGAAAGAGAAGTATTCCAGTCAATCTATGGACATTTGCTCAAATTCATCTGAAATAAAACTTTAGGACATATTGGTATTGATGTGGTCTCCATGTTTAACCTTCTCTTCCAGAGCAGCCATCCTCTCTTTCAGGTGGAGCTGAAGACGTTCGTTGGACTCTGTGAGAAGTCTGTCCACCGTGTCCGACAGGCGCTTGTTGTGTTCCTCGTTCATCTTTTCTCTCTGCCGAGCCTGAGGGGGACAAAAAATACAAACTGTGTGACTTTCAAAAGCAGAAGCTTGACAGTATGTCTTACCACACGAGTGCATTTTCTAACCACTCTAATGTTGTAAAATATTGAAACAAGTCATCTGGATAATGCAAAGTCATTCTCTTAAACATCTATGAGCAGCAGGTGCAATGAAGCCAGGCTGTGATGGGCAGAATGTAGCTTAATCTAGCATACTAGCCTTATGGCAGCTAGCATGCTAGGCTGCCCATGGTCAGTGAATAGGTGGAATGTAGCATCATGTAGCATAACCTAGCCTAGCATGTTATCATAGTCCCCTGGGGGTGACTCACTCTGAGCAACTCCTGGTGCTTCTCCTCCAGCTGGCCCTCCAGGTGCCTCATGCGTTCCTCAATACTGCCGTGACGCTCCTCTGCCTGCAGGGGCCACCACACAGACAGGGGTGGGGGGAGAGAGAAAAGGGGGCAGGGGGCACAGTGACCCGCCAGTTTAGCAGCCATGGAGGGCAACACAGACACATAATGCAGGGGCAACAAGACAAGACAGAGCCAAAAGCCTCTACTCCTCCAGTCTCAGATGGAACAGATAGATCACCAAAGCACAGGTAGAGAGAGAGGTGAGAGAAGGGCCAGGTCACAAGCAGTTGCTGCAGCAGTTAAGTCTACTAGCAATGAGCCCAGCCAGTGACATGCAGCTTTCCCCACAGTTTCAACCCTGCCTACGGACACAAGGAAAAACAAATATCCCCAACAAGCAATCTCAGTACAATGACTCGTGACAACAGAAAGAAATAAAACCAGCATGGATTTTTAAATATTTTTTAAATGTAGTCTTGTAGTTAGCGACAGTACTGTGGCACCCTGTGGGACTACCTTCCTAAGAATGGAGTTCATGTCTTGGAGTTTAGCTTCCATAACAAACTGATAATCATCAGGAGAGGAGGCGGAGCTCGAGTCAGACTATGGGGCAGCAGGAGAGGAGAGGAACATATCACAGGGTCAGAGGTGATCGCATGCATAGCCTGCACATACAGTACTAACACATAACAAACAACAAATCATTGAAAAGACTCACTCTGGAATATTCTACATGTACGATGATAATCAGTTATACATAAGCAGTTTTGAAATGACCTCTCCTAGAATATGATGGAGTGGTTAATGTAACTGTCCAGTGACAATCTGACTTTTAAAAGTTCATATTCTGTTAACTCATACCCAAATCATTTTGTTGACTCATCCTACTCATCCTCATCCCTTATATTTGTGTCCAAAGCATAAATAGGAAAAGAACACATACAAAACCCCACCTCAAACTTGTATCTCAAACAGACTGCTTCAAAAATGCTTGATATTTCCTCCTGGAGGATGAGCTGGCCAATCAGCGGTCTATTTGCATGAATATTTTATATGACTGGTATACGCCCATAACATTCCAACACAGAAAATATGCTTTTTAACATAATAATTTAAAACATTTTTGGGAAGGAAACTATTTCACTCATATTGTATTTCATTTTAGGTCATATTTCATAGAAATCTGGAAGCACTGGAGTTACTTTAATTATGGGAGCAATGTGTGCTGCGTCTGTGTCTGCATGCATACAAGTGTGTTTATGTGTGTGTGACCGTGTATGTGTGTGTGTGTGTGTGTGTGTGTGTGTGTGTCCTCTCACCTTGGTGAGTGCTGCTATCCTCTGGGCCAGTTCAGCCTCCACCTCTGGCAGGGTCTCAGCCTTTCTCATGGTCTGCTGGAGCTTCTGCTCTGCTAGCTCCAAACGCTCCAGCAGCTGCCTGTTCTTATCCTCCATCTGCACACACATACACACACACAGGGAAACAAGCACATACACACAGGGGGAAACATTGTGACTTATGACCTCGACCCATATCACACATGGAGTACCACTCAATGCCAATCTCAAGAGAGCTTTCTGAGTATTTCTGGACAGACTAAGTCACATGTAATACATATAGAACAGAATACAGCATATATACTGAAGTAATTCTATATCAGACACACAGACAACCTTCCAGTACATAGAGAAAACATTAGGGATGTAATGATACGCATCAGGTCCCTAATCAAATGTTTAAGATACAAGTGCATCGTTCCGTGGACCCTAAACCGATCCAAATGCAGCATGGATCAGTCAGAAAATCTATTAAAACGTTATGAATCGCTGGTTCACTAAAATGTTCTGCTCATATTACATTCTATCTTCTGAAAACACCTCTCATCTTTAGCGACAGCTGATGCGTCCTCTCGTTCAGTGTCCAACTGCATGTACAGTTGAAGTCGGAAGTTTACATACTCTTAGGTTGGAGTCATTAAAACTCGTTTTTAAAACACTCCATAAATTTCTTGTTAACAAACTATAGTTTTGGCAAGTCGGTTAGGACATCTACTTTGTGCATGACACCAAGTAATTTTTCCCAACAATTGTTTATAGACAGATTATTTCACTTATAATTCACTATATCACAATTCCAGTGGGTCAGATGTTAATATACACTAAGTTGCCTGTGCCGTTAAACAGCTTGGAAAATTCCAGAAAATTATGTCATGGCTTTAGAAGCTTCTGATAGGCTAATTGACATAATTTCAGTCAATTGGAGGTGTATCTGTGGACGCATTTCAGGCCTACCTTCAAACTCAGTGCCTCCTTGCTTGACACCATGGGGAAAATCAAAAGAAATCAGCCACGACCTCAGAAAAAAAATTGTAGACCTCCACAAGTCTGGTTCATCCTTGGGAGCAATTTCCAAATGCCTGAAGGTACCACGTTCATCTGTACAAACAATAGTACGCAAATATAAACACCATGGGACCACGCAGCAGTCATACTGCTCAGGAAGGAGACGCATTCTGTCTCTTAGAGATGAACATACTTTGGTGAGAAAAGTGCAAATCCATCCTAGAACAACAGCAAAGGACCCTGTGAAGATGCTGGAGGAAACAGGTACAAAAGTATCTATATCCACAGTAAAACTAGTCCTATATCGACATAACCTGAAAGGCAAGGAAGAAGCCACTGCTCCAAAACCGCCATAAAAAAAGCCAGACTATGGTTTACAACTGCACATGAGGACAAAGATCGTACTTTTTGGAGAAATGTCCTCTGGTCTGATGAAACAAAAATAGAACTGTTTGGCCATAATGACCATCATTATGTTTGGAGGAAAAAGTGGGATGCTTGCAAGCCGAAGAACACCATCCCAACCATGAAGCACGGGGGTGGCAGCATCATGTTGTGGGGGTGCTTTTCTGCAGAAGGGACTTGTGCACTTCACAAAATAGATAGCATCATGAGGCAGGAAAATCTTGTGGATATATTGAAGCAACATCTTAAGATATCAGTCAGGAAGTTAAAGCTTGGTTGCAAATGGGTCTTCCAAATGGACAATAACCCCAAACATACTTCCAAAGTTGTGGCAACATAGCTTAAGGACAACAAAGTCAAGGTATTGGAGTGGCCATCACAAAGCCCTGAATCCCACAAAGCCTCAATCCCATAGAAAAAGCGTGTGCGAGCAAGGCGGCCTACAAACCTGACTCAGTTACACCAGCTCGGTCAGGAGGAATGGGCCAAAATTCACCCAACTTAGTGTGGGAAGCTTGTGGAAGGCTACCCGAAACGTTTGACCCAAGTTAAACTATTTAAAGGCAATGCTACCAAATACTAACTGAGTGTATGTAAACTTCTGAACTACTGGGAATGTGATGAAAGAAATAAAATCTGAAATGAATCGTTCTCTCTACTATTATTCGGACATTTCACATTCTTAAAATAAAGTGATCCTAACTGACCTAAGACAGGGAATTTTTACTGGGATTAAATGTCAGGAATTGTAAATGTATTTGGCTAAGGTGTATGTAAACTTCCGACTTCAACTGTAACTGTGTTGAAAGTCATTGATCTACAAGTCATTTAGCTGAACAACCCCAGGCAATATCAGTATCCTAGTCAAACTGTGCACCGTTCCCAGTTTCGCAAACTGACCAACGCGAGGTCGGTGCCTGTTCCTGATCTTGCACATCTACACGGCACCTTCAGCATTCAAACACTAAAATAGCTTGCGTGATATTAGGCTTTATTAATTGAATGACAACCTCTGTAATTTGCTAGGTTATTGTTATCTATGCACTGTTGAAAATGGTGTTTTACTGCAATAAAATGAAACTACCGGAGATATAACTCATCTGGCTATACCTGCTGAATGGGTTTTACAATAGATTTGATTTTGATTGTTCAGGTTCACCAACAGCAAGACATTTGGTAGTGCTGTTTAAAACATTCAGTGTATATGTTTCTTTTGTTTATTTTTTTATATACAGGGAAAAGTTGATCATTTCATAACGAGGACAGAAATCACTTTGTGAGGCTCACTGCATGGCCGAAGCAAGAGGAGAAAATAATCTAACTCCATAAAAATTTCCAAATGGTCAAAACCATTCGATTTGGAGATGGGGGTGAAATTCAAAATTGTGCTCTATATTCATTGCCCATGTCATAGCTAATTTGTAAACGATACATATTGATACATTACTACATCAAACACTTCATCTGCAAAAATGACAAGTGAATTAGTGGGTGATGGGGATTTCAGAACCAAAGTGGGGGGGGACAAAAAACATTGCCACCCCTAATCTGATAGTGGGGTGGCTTATCTCAGGTGCCTTCATAGTACATACACCATAGACATACATAATTCACAAAGACACACACACACACGTCAGATTAGACAGATTCAGCTCAGAGAGGTCCAGCTCATGAGCTCCATCAGCAGCAGATATTGAATGTGAAAATGAATGTGTTTATGCAACAAATGTTTCTGCATCTAATCGTACCGCATCAAATCGCATCGATTCGTTCTCTCCTCAAACCGAAGTGCACCGAATCGTTTCAAACTAAATGTATCCTATATCATATTGGAGCCCTTGTATCTAGATATGTATTGAATCGTCTTGAAAGGAAAAGATGCAGACTCCTAGTATACATCATGTAAGGTACAGCAGTAGAGACAAAGTGAAACCTCTATTTCCCTATGTCCCAGTCAATCTTCCTCCTGGCTCTGCTCCGTTTCAGTCTGTTCCATTTCCAGGAACTATTCGGCAGCTGTCTCCACCAGCAACAGAAGCTCCAGTCCCCCCTATAGCATTGGCCTTGGCAGCCCATACCCAGTAATTAGACATGAGTGGGCTAGGGGCCGTGGGGGGCCTGGAGGGGCCAGATCAGGGCTCTCTGTGTGTGTCTCTCTGCTATACTGTGTGTTTACTACTACTGTATGTATTTACAGGCCCAGCACCCAGCTTTGGGAAAAAAAATTATTCACTGCATCCTCGCTCGCTCTCCATCCTTCCTTCAATCTTTCTGTCTCCCCTTTTCGTCTCTCCTGAGTGGCTCATCTCCAACAGTCAGTGCCAAGGCCCTGGGGCTAGGCCATTGGCAAGGCAACACGAAAAACCAGATCAGCAGGGGTGGTGGTGTGATGTGAGTGCTGGGTCCATGGGGGGGGGGGCTTTATTTCTGTATGCTCTGAGAATTCTGTTGGATGGAGTATCATTCAACTCTCCCTGATTGAAGTTCAGAGTTAGACTTAGCCCAAATTTCCTAGTGGCAAGTGAATGGGCCAGGATGCCATCGCAAGGGACCGATGCCAGAGACAAACCAAGGGCAAGCATTGGATTAGAAATGTAAGTTTAGAAAATTGCACATGAAAATTGCTTATGGTTTATTTCATTTTATAAACTGGGTGGTTTGAACCCTGAATGCTGATTGGCTGACATATCAGACCGTATATCACGGGTATGACAAAACGTTTAGTTTTACTGCTCTGATAACGTTGATAACCAGTTTATAATAGCAATAAGGCTCCTCGGGGGTTTGTGGTATATGACCAATATACCACGGCTAAGGGCTGTGTCCAGTTACTCCACATTGCAACGTACATAAGAACAGCCCTTAGCCGGTGTCCATATACCACACCTCCTTATTGCTTAAATGTGCACGGAGTACTTTCTGTCTAGCAATGCGGATTCATGAGTGTGTGTGTGTTCTCTATAGCTTGGCAATACAAATTTATGAAAATCCATCTGCCTTGAGCTCAGCTGTTGGTGCTGTATCTGTGATTGCTCCCCCTCCTTAACCATAACATTATTCACAATACCAAATAACCCAGGCACAGAAACCATGCACATCCACCCACACAGCATCTTCAAGTAACTACAATAAAAACCCTGACCCATACGCAAACGACTCAGCTGGAGTTAAACACAATGTCAAGATGTCCTCTCGTTTCAGAATGTTCTAAACTCTTATTAATCAAAGACGAGAGTTATCCTTGATCCACTACTGGCAACGGACGCTGTGTTATTCTCCAGATCGCAGGGGATTTCAGCAAATATGTATGCTATTGTAACTACGGTACTCCCTTAATGTAGAGAACGATCAGCCTCCTGAGCCCATGGAGATCTCCTTTAAACCAGAGACACCAGATGGGATTGAGTTTTGTTAAACCAGAGACGCCAGATGGAATTGAGTTTTGTTAAACCAGAGACGCCAGATGGAATTGAGTTTTGCCTTAGCAATAACATGTACTAAATGGCATGGTTTTTCTAGGTGGGTGGAACCCAAGGTGGGGACACTTCTGATTCCTTCTGGGTTGAGACCCTAAAACCAAAGGTTTAAATTGGGTCAGTGGGGACCACAGCTGTAGGTTAAAGTATCCCTCAGAAGCTGATCTTAGTTCAGTTTTGTATCCCCCCAGCTCCCCCACCACTCTAATGGTTAAAGTTAGGATTGGTGGAAGAGCGTAAGTGACCTGTCTGAGGAAGGCTTCCTTATTGGCCAGCTCATTCTCCAGTTTGTCACTGATGTCATGCAGGGAGGTGGACTCTCTCTGGGCGCTGAGGTACCGCTTCTCCAGAGTGACGATCCTCTCTTCCATGTCCTCCTTCTGACACATAGCCTGTAGTCAGTCAGTCACACACACACACACACACACACACACACACACAAACACACACACACACACACACACACACACACACACACACACACACACACACACACACACACACACACACACACACACACACACACACACACACACAAACAAACAAACAGTTGAGTACATTTCCTTCTCAACAGCACAAACCGTATCTCCCTAAATCTCCTACGGTTAATTTCCTGTATGGAGTCTTAGTGAGTGTGTGTATAGAGGGGAAGGAAATGTCCTCCAGCGTTGTTATGATATAACACTATTCTCAGACAGTGGTAATTACTTAAGAGGGCTGGGCTGATAAAGGATCTGAGATCAGTGTACTAGCTGGATCTCACTCCCTGAGCCCAGCCTGCCATCATCATTAGCAATCAATAGCAATCTCAACCAGGGCTAGCCGCTAGCTAGGTGGACCAAGAGCCAGGTCACATTCTGATTCACATCACTGGATAGACATTCAACTCTCCTCCAAATCAGAGGGGCCAGTGATTGTGTGACTATAATGGTCTGCCTATAGCACAGGACAGATGAGAAGAGACCATCTCTAAGTACCAATGTGTAGAAAGAAGCCTGGATACATTACTTTTCCAAGAACCATCCAGATTGTCTGAGGCAGTAACTCCTCTAAGTCATCAGAGAGGAGGTTGAGGGAGTGAATGCATAGGTCCCTCATGCTTGTTAATGTATGTTCTCAACAACCCTAACTCTCAACTAACAGTGTGTGTGTGTGTGTGTGTGTGTGTGTGTGTGTGTGTGTGTGTGTGTGTGTGTGTGTGTGTGTCTCTCCTTAGAGAGTGGGTGCATCTCATTTGAATGTACCTCTCTCCTCACCTCTTTGATGTCCCTCTGGTACTTGGTACTCATCTCCTCTGTCTTTATGAGGTCCTTGCGCGCGGTGTCCAGCTCCTGCTCCACCTCGGAGACGCGGGATGACAGGGAGGACATGCGCTCCTTCATCTGGGCCAGCTCATAGTTCTGCTTCTCCAGCAGGTCCTGCAGCTCCACCACCTGGCTGGCCTCATGGGCCGACTCCATGGAGCCGTTGGACAGGCGCTGGAGGACCAGGGGCAGAGGGAATGAGAGAGACTCTTACTGTGTAAAGTCCATTTCCATTCAGTCAAATCAGGAGCTAAGTAATGAATCAAAAGTCCTTATGAATTCCTAAATGGATTTCAAAAAAGCTTTTCAGCAATTTCTGTTTTTTTGTGGATTGATTTATTTGAAATAATGGAATTGACCTTAACCTTGTAATACAGCGCTTTTCTACCAACTCAAGGATGCTTTATGTCAGTTAGGTCCCATGACACAAACTGTTTTAGCTAGCAGAATTGAAATGGATAAGCTGAAACAACATCATTTCCAGTCAAGCCTTCTGCAGTGAGTGCTGAAGTACAGGCTGAGAGGGCCTTGAATCAGACTAAATCAAATCAAATCAAATTTATTTATATAGCCCTTCGTACATCAGCTGATATCTCAAAGTGCTGTATAGAAACCTAGCCTAAAACCCCAAACAGCAAGCAATGCAGGTGTAGAAGCACGGATCCCTCTTCAGACCTCTGCATTTCCCAGTGGAGAAAAATAGCGTTAGAGCTCTAAACACATTTAGGACCTGGAGGTTGTTGGCCCCCTATTCTGGTTTAATTTCAGATGGACACACAGCCAGGGTGACGGAGGCCCTATAAAGATTACTCCATTACTGCATTGAGAGATTGGTTTGGCACTTGCATTAGGAATATGATTTGTTTTGACTATGGGAGGGAGAGAGAGAGAGAGAGAGAGAGAGAGAGAGAGAGAGAGAGAGAGAGAGAGAGAGAGAGAGAGGGAGTTTCTTTTCCTCTCCCATCTCTCTGTCTATCGGTCTCTCCTCTCCCATGCCCTTCTCTCTTTCTCCTACCCCCACCCCCTCTCTCTCCCTCCTCATGTATCAGGGCCAGCTGCCCGTCCATACCCATCCATCTGGCCAGACATCCCTAATTGGGCCTCTCTCCCTACTGCCTGTGATCAATGATTCACTGTGTAAGGCAACAGGCCCCATTAAATCAGCCCACTGGTTTAAATACCAACACTACAGTCTACTCTCATAATGGAAAAACCTTGGGATTTATCTTAGCTTGGCTTTTAGTGACGGCTGGTTTGAACTTTTCCCAGAGATAACAAGTTATACAGCCGGTTCTCGAAATAAAAACGTCATTGCGGCGCGTCTGAGAGTATATTCGTAAAGCCTGCAGGGAAATTATCCAGTTGGGGATGAGGTGGACTTGACACTCGTAACAATGCCTTTAGGAGGGATTGACATGGAGTTAAACATTGTTTCTCCATCGAGGCAGATTGATCTGGTAGGGAACAAGCTACTGTGCACCGGTTCCTTTTGCTAAATTAGACCCGTTTTATACGTCTAGCTGTCTATATATCACAGCAACTTTACAGCGCTGCTAAATTGCAGTGGGGGAGCCCAACAGCCATAGCTTGGGCATGTCAGTAAAAGCTAGCCTAACTTAGGTTTTATTGTTATCTTTTGAAATTGCTAACTGTAAAAGATTACCTCTATGGTTAAATCTTCTTGGTTTTACTATTCGATCACTATATAATATTGAGGCCTTGATGGTTAGAAGTGCAGAAAAGTGGTTGATACTGAGAGTGAAGGGAAAGGCCATGGCTGTCTGCCTGTATTAGCAGGCCCGTCAGGTAAAGCTAGCTCTATGCCCCGCGTCATGATGTGACCTGTTGGTTCATTCAGGCGCAACACGTGCACACACACAACACACACACCCCTCCACCTGTCACATGGGTGACGACAGCCTGACGATGGCGTTAGCCTGTGTGTTCACTCTACTCCAACACCCTTCTACCCAGGAGCAGTGAGACGGAGAGGAGGGCTCTAACCCGCCTACTGGGAGAAACTAGCCCTGCAGATCAACCGTGTCACTACCTCTGGATGGAACCTTAACGAGGCTGCCATGACTACCTCTTCAAACCTCAGCATGGTGAAAGTGAGTGGCTCCCCTCTCACTAACCCCAAGGAGGGTGTGTGTGATGGGGAGTTTCAACCTTCCAAACACCCTCATCCCCACCCCCCTACTCTGTAGAGTGACAGGCCACAGACAGCTGTCGCCCAATCAGGCTCAACAGAATCGTACACTTCTGACAACGCGTCCCCATCACGAGGTGCAGCTCATCCACGAGCCTAGAGATTCGGCTCACATCCAAACCAACACAGCATTCTAAGTGCTGTATTGATATCTGAGAGGATTGGGAAATTCTCTACGCTTTGACTGCTCAAGGTACTGTGCTTCACTCTGGTCTGACTAATCATGGAAGTGTGGATGCATTATGGGACATTTGATCTCAGACCATTTGTATGCAGATGTAGTCAGAAGTTTGGGAGCTCCAGTATAATGGAATCTGGTGGGGTCATACACAGTACACATCACCTGATTGTGGGTGTCCTTCACGCTGCCTAGCTGGCTGCTCAAAGACACTGTGCTGACAGTGAAGGCCTGTATCTATCGAGCTAGTGAAATGATAACATGCTTGATACCACGATGATACTGATAACACAGACTATGAATGGACAACTGTGTTGAAACAATGAAAATGGGGGTTGAAAAGTATGTATATCCCACACGTTTACGTTGATGTGAAAACAGAAATGTTGAGTGTTAGCCCTGTCAGCATAATGATAGTAACACATGAGATATGGCGTTAGCCTGTGTGATCAACAATAAAAAGATGTGGATATTGACAGGAGAAAAAGAAGGACAGTAAACGCATTGAACGCCCACCTTGCTATGTACCTTCTGGCTGGCATCAGTGCCCTCCAGCATGTCCTCTGACCCGTCCCCTGACGCCACCTTCCTCTGGATGTGGGCATTCTGCTCCCGTAAGGCCACAATCTGCAGAGAGGGACACAGGACAGAGATTAATACACAGGTCTAGAATAACAATACACAGTGAGGGACACATGACAGAGATTAATACACAGGTCTAGAATAACAATACACAGTGAGGGACACAGGACAGAGATCAATGCACAGGTCTAGAATAACAATACACAGAGAGGAACACGGGACAGAGATTAATACACAGGTCTAGAATAACAATACACAGGTCTAGAATAACAATACACAAGTCTAGAATAACAATACACAGGTCTAGAATAACAATACACAGAGAGGGACAGAGATTAATACACAGGTCTAGAATAACAATACACAGTGAGGGACACAGGACAGAGATCAATGCACAGGTCTAGAATAACAATACACAGAGAGGGACACAGAACAGAGATTAATACACAGGTCTAGAATAACAAACAGAGAGGGACACATGACAGAGATTAATACACAGGTCTAGAATAACAATACACAGTGAGGGACACAGGACAGAGATCAATGCACAGGTCTAGAATAACAATACACAGAGAGGATCACGGGACAGAGATTAATACACAGGTCTAGAATAACAATACACAGGTCTAGAGGAACACAGGACAGAGATCAATGCTCAGGTCTAGAATAACAATACACAGAGAGGAACACAGGACAGAGATTAATACACAGGTCTAGAATAACAAACAGAGAGGGACACATGACAGAGATTAATACACAGGTCTAGAATAACAATACACAGTGAGGGACACAGGACAGAGATCAATGCACAGGTCTAGAATAACAATACACAGAGAGGAACACGGGACAGAGATTAATACACAGGTCTAGAATAACAATACACAGGTCTAGAGGAACACAGGACAGAGATCAATGCTCAGGTCTAGAATAACAATACACAGAGAGGGACACAGGACAGAGATCAATGCACAGGTCTAGAATAACAATACACAGAGAGGGACACAGGACAGAGATTAATACACAGGTCTAGAATAACAAACAGAGAGGGACACATGAGAGATTAATACACAGGTCTAGAATAACAATACAGAGAGAGGAACACGGGACAGAGATCAATGCACAGGTCTAGAATAACAATACACAGAGAGGGACACAGGGAGGGACAGCGATTAATACACAGGTCTAGAATAACAATACACAGAGAGGGACAGAGATTAATACACAGGTCTAGAATAACAATACACAGAGAGGGACACAGGACAGAGATTAATACACAGGTCTAAAATTACAATAAACAGAGAGGGACATAGGACAGAGATTAATACACAGGTCTAGAATAACAATACACAGAGAGGGACACAGGACAGAGATTAATACACAGGTCTAGAATAACAATACACAGAGAGGGACACAGGACAGAGATTAATACACAGGTCTAAAATTACAATAAACAGAGAGGGACAAAGGACAGAGATTAATACACAGGTCTAGAATAACAATACACAGAGAGGGACACAGGACAGAGATTAATACACAGGTCTAAAATAACAATACACAGCAGAGATCAGCCTAGCTGTCAATCACACACACACACACACACACACACGCGCACACACACATACAATTGTCAGCTCCAGCCAGGCATGGGGCTGTCCTGTCAGTGCCTGAGGGGAATACAACTGATGTGCAAATGTATTAAGGTCAAGGGTCAGGATCTCATTCACTTTCCAAAACACAAACAACCTAAATATTTACTCAAGGACCGCTAACAGGTTATTTCCTACTGTTACAGCATGTCTGTGTAGGAATTTCTGGAACATTACTCTGCCAGCTATGTCATATTATGTCTAGGTATTAACGTGATCACTATGATTATCTTGTATCTGGTGTTCACTCTTAATCACGTTGCCAGGGGCTACAAACCAGTGACATGAAAAGCATATTGAGGATTCCCCTGACAGTGACGGCTGATTCGGACTTTCCGGGGGGGAGAAAGGGGGGGAAATAGCCGGGTAGAGACACAGCTATAATTGTCCAAATTGTTGGACTACAACCTATTCTTGGACAGCACAAACAGCATGGTATGCATCCCTTTATGGAGCCCCCTCACTTCTAATGCCCTTTTACACCATCGCTAAACACAAGTGACAGCAATACCAGGGAGACTACATGATGCCTGTAGGGTCAGCCTTCACAAGTCAGTTCCAGGGAAACCTCCCAGACCTTGAAACTAGGAGAAAACCGTCATTGTTTTATGATGTGCTAACCATATATATTTTTTTGCATAACTGTCATATTTTTGCGTGTGAAAATATTTGTAGAAAAGCTGTGATTTTACTGTATGACAACTACAGCAGAGAGATGCACCATGTCATTGTCATAAATACCTGTAGCCTGTCATCCAGTACACAGTCAAATATTAGTGTGCTCACTATCCATTATTATGTAATCATGAGCACAGACATCACCAGATTTCCCATAAAGAACAGACCCAGTTGGGAGACAGACAGGATATGGAAGTGTGAATAAAATGACAGCATGCTGCTATTACCACTGATCACAGGTTATTTTAGGCTTTAATCTCAGGATTTCATCTGGATTTAGGAAACAAGCCAACCCCCCCCATCGGAGACGTGTAACGGCTGTTGGTGGAAGAAGGTGAGGACCAAGGTGCAGCGTGGTACATGTTCATCATTATTTAATAGAACAGAACACTGAATGACAAAACAACAAAGAAACAGTTCTGTCTGGTGCCGACACAAAAACAGAAAGCAACTACCCACAAAGCCCATGTGGGCAAGAGCTACCTAAGTATGGTTCTCAATCAGAGACAACGACAGACAGCTGTCCCTGATTGAGAACCATACCTGATTGAGAACCATACCGGGCCAAAAACAAAGAAATACAAAAACATAGAAAAAAGAACATAGAATGCCCACCCTAGTCACACCCTGGCCTAACCAAAATAGAGAATAAAAAGCCTCTCTATGGCCAGGGCGTGACAAGACGGCAATATTATGACGCCAATGATTGAGAGAACAATCCAGGAAGGATAGTGTAGCAGCCTATGACAGTCATGAATCTACTGTATAATAGTGTATTTTGCTAAACATGGCAATACATCATATTACTGTACTGACTGAGGCAGTGCTGCAATAGGGCCTTCCAGTCCTGATCAGTAAAAGCCACACAGTATATCAGTATTACTGTTATTGGAATGCCATCTCTGTCTACAATAAATAAGTTAAGCCTGAATATTTGTGGACACTTCCCATTTGTGGGAATCCCAGATCTATGACTTGGCTGTGTCTGCACCCCGGAGAGACCGACATAATTACATTTCTCAGAAGGAGGCGATGACATCACAATAAAACAACACAGTGAGTGAAACCAATACGGTTGCCAAGTGTTTCACCAACCGCTCCAGTTGAGCTGCGTTCAAGACTTAGAGGGCATTCAATGACACCTCCATCAATAAACAATGATTGATGTGAAAATGCAACACATAACTGCCTCTGACACTGGTCAGAAATAGCCTTAAAGCTATACAACTATAAAACACCACTTTTTACAGCACAGATGGAGGCACTCACTAGACGCAAGTATTACATTATTTTCATTCTAAGAGGGCAAAGGGCAGGGAGGGATTATTCCACAATTACAATGGAGGTTTCCCTTTACATTAAGCCTCGACAACATCCCAGCACGGGGTTTGAGATTTCATCCACAGACAGTGGATTTGCTTGCTGTTGCATATTGCTGCCTCTCTCTCTCTTTCTCTCCATTCTTTTAATGAGGGGTGCAATTACACCTTATGTTTTGGCCGGCACATTGGGGTGCGTCTATCATTTTTCAGGTACAGAGATCAAACGGTTGGCTCTCGACATAAGGGGTGCACACACGCACACGCACATACACACACACACACCTCCTCCCGACAGACACCCAGGATAACAAATGATAGACTGAGCCTTGCTGCTGTGGCTGTGGTTGCTCTCAAATTAGAAAAATATTTACAGAAGCAAATTGAAAGTGGCCATCTTTCCCTTTGATGTAGTATTAGTTCATCTCAACTCATCAAAGCCCAGAAAACATCAGAGACACCAGGAGACAACGGAGACACCAGGAGACATCAGAAACACCAGGAGACACCAGAGACATCAAGAGACAGAGACATCAGAGACACCAGGAGACATCAAGAGACACCAGAGACACCAGGAGACATCCAAGACACCACGAGACATCAGGAGACACCAGAAGACACCAGAGACACGAGGAGACAGTGCCACAACTAAACAGAAAGGCGCTATCCTTCAAAATCCTCTCCCTCACAATAACTTCATCTTCCCTGACTTCCTTCGTCTCCACTTCTCCGATAAGTAATTGTCTGTTTTAGTGTGAAGGCGCAAAAGGAGATTGGACAGGAAGGTGACGTGAAATCTCTCGGTGTACAAGATTGATTTGGTGGAGCCGAGGGCCTGGAGCAGGTTGCTATATGCGGCAATGCCTCTGAATTAAGATCAGTCACACAGACAGGCACACGTGCACACACACACACACAAACACTGGAAACCTGTTGGCTTGAATCTTATAGCACCGGTTCATTTTTCATTGTATAGAGTGGGTGACACCTTGGGGATACCCTCTAGAATTCCAACCAGGAAATGAATAAGAGAGACCGGATAACATAGAGTAACAGAAGTTTCAGTCTCTCTCTCTCTCTCTCTCCCCCAGCAGCCTTTGTAGGATCTTATGCAGGTTGGATTGGTCCCTTGGCGGGGGACCAAGCCCAGAGGCCCCAGAGGTTTTGCGGGGAATTCATCAACCTCCTGACACATTCTACAGAATCTACTCCCATTTCATTTATGTGAGCCAGGTCTCACATATTTTAACTTATTTTAACTTAATATAATACATCAATCAAATTAATTTAGCCTCAAGTAAATAATGAAACATGTTCATGTCCAACATGTTGGAGAAGAAAGTAAAAGTGCAATATGTGCCATGTAAGAAAGCTAACGTTTAAGTTCCTTGCTCAGAACATGAGAACATATGAAAGCTGGTGGTTCCTTTTAACATGAGTCTTCAATATTCCCAGGTAAGAAGTTTTAGGTTGTAGTTATTATAGGAATTATAGAACTATTTCTCTCTATACGATTTGTATTTCATATACCTTTGACTATTGGATGTTCTTATAGGCACTTTAGTATTGCCAGTGTAACAGTGTAGCTTCCATCCCTCTCCTCGCCGCTACCTGGGCTCGAACCAGAAACACATCGACAACAGCCACCCTCGAAGCAGCGTTACCCATGCAGAGCAAGGGGAACAACTACTCCAAGTCTCAGAGCGAGTGACGTTTGAAACGCTATTAGCGCGCACCCCACTAACTAGCTAGCCATTTTACATCGGTTACACCAGCCTAATCTCGGGAGTTGATAAACAGCGCAATGCTTGAAGCATTGCGAAGAGCTGCTGGCAAAACGCACGAAAGTGCTGTTTGAATGAATGCTTACGAGCCTGCTGGTGCCAACCATCGCTCAGTCAGACTGCTCTATCAAATCATAGACTTAATTATAACATAATAACACACAGAAATATGAGCCTTAGTTCATTAATATGGTTGAATCCGGAAACTATAATTTCCAAAACAAAACGTTTATTCTTTCAGTGAAATACGGAACCGTATCCCTAAGTCTAAATATTGCTTTTACATTGCACAATCTTCAATGTTATGTCATAATTACGTACAATTCTGGCAAATTAGTTCGCAATGAGCCAGGCGGCCCAAACTGTTGCATATACCCTGACTCTGCGTGCAATGAACGCAAGAGTAGTGACACAATTTCACCTGGTTAATATTGCCTGCTAACCTTTCTTTTAGCTAAATATGCAGGTTTAAAAATATATACTTCTGTGTATTGATTTTAAGAAAGGCATTGAAAGAAAGGGAATACTTATTTTCCATCATAATTTGCAAATAAATTCATAAAAAATCCTACAATGTGATTTTCTGGATTTTTTTTCTAATTTTGTCTGTCATAGTTGAAGTGTACCTATGATGAAAATTACAGGCCTCTCTCATCTTTTTAAGTGGGAGAACTTGCACAATTGGTGGCTGACTAAATACTTTTTTGCCCCACTGTATATATATTTTTTTCAATCGACAAAATCGGTGTCCAAAAATACCGATTTCCTAAAACTTGAAATCGGCCCTAATTAATCAGCCATTCGATTAATCAGTCGACCTCTAATCTGGACCACTTAAACACCTGACACTGAGAGGTCAAATCTGGACCACTTAAACACCTGACACTGAGAGGTCAAATCTGGACCACTTAAACACCTGAGACAGAGGTCAAATCTGGACCACTTAAACACCTGAGACTGAGAGGTCAAATCTGGACCACTTAAACACCTGACACTGGGCGATCAAATCTGGACCACTTAAACACCTAAGACTGAGAGGTCAAATCTGGACCACTTAAACACCTGACACTTTTATTCCTGTACCTACCTATTGTTCACCTAATACCTTTTTTGCACTATTGGTTAGAGCCTGTATGTAAGCATTTCACTGTAAGGTCTACACCTGTTGTATTCAGCGCACGTGATGAATAAACTTTGATTTGATTTGACTGAGAGGTCAAATCTGGACCACTTAAACACCTGAGACTGAGAGGTCAAATCTGGACCACTTAAACACCTGAGACTGAGAGGTCAAATCTGGACCACTTAAACACCTGACACTGGGCGATCAAATCTGGACCACTTAAACACCTGAGACTGAGAAGTCAAATCTGGACCACTTAAACACCTAAGACTGAGAGGTCAAATCTGGACCACTTAAACACCTGACACTTTTATTCCTGTACCTACCTATTGTTCACCTAATACCTTTTTTGCACTATTGGTTAGAGCCTGTATGTAAGCATTTCACTGTAAGGTCTACACCTGTTGTATTCAGCGCACGTGATGAATAAACTTTGATTTGAATTGACTGAGAGGTCAAATCTGGACCACTTAAACACCTGAGACTGAGAGGTCGAAGGTCATCTATGTCATCAGGCAGTGCAGCTCCCTATGGGAGGCTCCAGGATTGCAGGTGGTGTTATCTGCAGACTGGAGCCCCAGAGGAGAGCGACTCGAGACAGATCTCCATCCCAAATCAATTAACAGTCTGGAGCTGGTGCAGGCAGCCACTGGAACCCAACGTCCTCCCCGGAGGCTCTGACGTGTGGAAGTGTGGATGTTTCTATTCAGCAGTGCTTATTTAACCACAGCCTCCATCACCGGGCCTCAACACCCACTCACTCAGATGACTGTCTCACCATGACACAGCAGAAAGTTAACCATGTATCCACTGTAGTCAAATGAAGTATAGTCACACTATTTAATCAAATAAAGACCTATGTCTCGACTCAGTGAAATATCTGCTGAGGCGTAACACTGTACTTGGTTAAGTAAATGAGATGCACTTTACGCTGCATGTCTATGGCTCAAACTTAGCCTCATACACCTGCCTGATCTTGCGAGCTTACATAAATGATTCGCTACACGGATACAGGAGCGGTCATCCATCTGGTAATACTAGGCTAACTCAAAGTGAAAGATATCGCCATCTCACGGCGCCTTATAACCTCTCTCTCCTCTCATCCCCTCACTCCATCCCTAGCTTTACTTCTTTTCTATACCCAGGGCAGATCAGTCTTTGACCAGGGTTTCATCTCAACTCCTAAGGTCTGTTTGGCTGGTAGAGCAGCATTTTAAATCTCTCTCTCCCCCTCTTTCTCCGCCCCCCTCCCTCTCTCCCTCCCTCCCTCCCTCTGGCAATGCAGAGTGGTTAATTTGGCTCTTGTAGAGCGCCAGTCTGAGGGCTCCTCTCAGCTGGAACATGACCATCTGCCCTGGCAGAGAATGGCAGAGAGAGAATGGGGGGCAGAGGCGTTACGCCACCCTGCTAACGCCACGGGCCAGCTCTCATCTGTCAACGGCATACTTCACCCCATCACACACCGCACTCCATCTTAAGACAGAATGACTAGCCCCTGAATAGGACTCCTCCTAAGTCGAACTGTCAACATCAGACTGCTTTGAAAGTTGACTAAAACAGTCAGAGTGCCTGTGAAAATGATGCTGTGACACGTTTCTCACCTCCTGGTTGGCTGATGTTAGCTCCTCCTCCAATGCAGAGACCCTCTCTAGCGACACCCGCAGTCTCTCCCTCACCTGAGGAAAACAAAACACAACAACCCGCCATGAGTGCGTTACTGTACACATCCTCTGGTAGGACCTTACGATTGAGCTCTGCTCTTGCAGTTAATGGCAGTAGATGTGTGGTTTTGAGCTCTCAGATAAATAGCATGGATAGTGTTGGAGACAACAGTGCGATATGTCTATTTATCTCTCCCCACCAACCCATCTCAACCCGGGGTTGACATGATATACCATGTTCCCGCGAGAGAGCAAGCCGCTGTTTCTCTCCCTCAGCCTTCAGCCCAACAGTAACACTTTGTCTTGGCCTTGAAGGCAGGCCTGAGCTTCTGTCCAGGGGTATCTGCTTTTATTACTTTTTAGCGTCAGTTGCTGGGAGCAGCTTTCCCTCCCTCCCTCCTCCCCATCCCTACTCCTCCTCCTCTTCTCCTCAAATGGGGTGAATGTATGACTTACTCTGCCTTCCTCTATGTACCACGTTCAGGTATTTGTCATGCTACTGACGGAGCATTTACTGGTGAGCTCCGTGGTGCTCCATGGCCGGGGCTGTGGCCCGCTAGGATGAAGGCCTCTCTGAGGAGGCTGAGCCTGGATTACAGGGCAGTCATTCCCCCTCCCTCCCCTCCCCTCCTCCGGACAGCCCAGCAACACACAGACAGATCGCCGCAGAGCAGAAAACATCCCGTGAATCAAAAAAGCCTTTTATTCCCTAGTCCAGCGGCCTGGAGAGACGCGTTATAAATGATAGGGTCTGTTGTGGAGGGTTGAATAGATTACAGCAGCCGGCGTGACATCTTACAAAGGGCTGAGGCCATCAATCAACAGGCCTGAGGCAGAGCAGAGGCTGGGGCTGGGGAGAGTGGGAGGGCAGAGGCTGGGGCTGGGGCCAGTGGGAGGGCAGAGGCTGGGGCTGGGGCCAGTGGGAGGGCAGAGGCTGGGGCTGGGGCCAGTGGGAGGGCAGAGGCTGGGGCCAGTGGGAGGGCAGAGGCTGGGGCTGGGGCCAGTGGGAGGGCAGAGGCTGGGGCTGGGGCCAGTGGGAGGGCAGAGACTGGGGCTGGGGCCAGTGGGAGGGCAGAGGCTGGGGCCAGTGGGAGAGCAGAGGCTGGCGCTAGGGCCAGTGGGAGAGCAGAGGCTGGGGCTGGGGCCAGTGGGAGAGCAGAGGCTGGGGCTGGGGCCAGTGGGAGGGCAGAGGCTGGGGCTGGGGCCAGTGGGAGGGCAGAGGCTGGGGCTGGGGCCAGTGGGAAGGCAGAGGCTGGGGCTGGGGCCAGTGGGAGGGCAGAGGCTGGGGCTGGGGCCAGTGGGAGGGCAGAGACTGGGGCTGGGGCCAGTGGGAGGGCAGAGACTGGGGCTGGGGCCAGTGGGAGGGCAGAGGCTGGGGCCAGTGGGAGAGCAGAGGCTGGCGCTAGGGCCAGTGGGAGAGCAGAGGCTGGGGCTGGGGCCAGTGGGAGAGCAGAGGCTGGGGCTGGGGCCAGTGGGAGGGCAGAGGCTGGGGCTGGGGCCAGTGGGAAGGCAGAGGCTGGGGCTGGGGCCAGTGGGAAGGCAGAGACTGGGGCTGGGGCCAGTGGGAAGGCAGAGACTGGGGCTGGGGCCAGTGGGAGGGCAGAGGCTGGGGCCAGTGGGAGAGCAGAGGCTGGCGCTAGGGCCAGTGGGAGAGCAGAGGCTGGGGCTGGGGCCAGTGGGAGAGCAGAGGCTGGGGCTGGGGCCAGTGGGAGGGCAGAGGCTGGGGCTGGGGCCAGTGGGAGGGCAGAGGCTGGGGCTGGGGCCAGTGGGAAGGCAGAGGGGGCTGGGGCCAGTGGGAGGGCAGAGGCTGGGGCTGGGGCCAGTGGGAGGGCAGAGACTGGGGCTGGGGCCAGTGGGAGGGCAGAGACTGGGGCTGGGGCCAGTGGGAGGGGAGAGGCTGGGGCCAGTGGGAGAGCAGAGGCTGGCGCTAGGGCCAGTGGGAGAGCAGAGGCTGGGGCTGGGGCCAGTGGGAGAGCAGAGGCTGGGGCTGGGGCCAGTGGGAGGGCAGAGGCTGGGGCTGGGGCCAGTGGGAGGGCAGAGGCTGGGGCTGGGGCCAGTGGGAAGGCAGAGGCTGGGGCCAGTGGGAGGGCAGAGGCTGGGGGCAGTGGGAGGGCAGAGGCTGGGGCTGGGGCCAGTGGGAGGGCTGGGGCTGGGGATGGGGCCAGTGGGAGGGCAGAGGCTGGGGCTGGGGCCAGTGGGGGGCAGAGGCTGGGGCCAGTGGCAGAGCAGAGGCTGGGGCTGGGGCCAGTGGGAGGGCAGAGGCTGGGGCTGGGGCCAGTGGCAGAGCAGAGGCTGGGGCTAGGGCCAGTGGCAGAGCAGAGGCTGGGGCTGGGGCCAGTGGGAGGGTAGAGGCTGGGGCTGGGGCCAGTGGCAGAGCAGAGGCTGGGGCTGGGGCCAGTGGGAGGGCAGGCGGTTGTGGTGGTGACTTATGCAAAAACAAAGAATATTCAACACCAAGATGGCACTATGTTAACAATTCCTCTCCATACAGTATGTACTGTCATCAGTCAAATATACTGTACCATCAATTGAAGAATCCCTTCTACCAAGAATAGCTACTGTGCATACAAATCTAATGTATGGTCTTACCTTCTCGTCTAGAGCTTTGTGGTGCTCGAACAGGGACTTGAGCGCTTTGAGGACCTCCACCTCACTGGACACGCCTGAGGGGGACTGGGCCTGCCGCTTGACCACAGTCATACGTAGTGACCGCTCATGCCTGGACACCAGGCACTCCAGATGCTCCAGAAGCAACTATAGAGACAGACATAGGGACAGAAATTAGTGCTAATATAATCATCATCATCACCCCCATCTGCATCATCATCAGAAAGGCTATCTGCCTCATCTGCAAAATTGACATCATCATCAGCGCTATTACTGGAATCGTCTGCATCATCAGTTATCCTGGCACCAGAGAAGATGTAGTGATATGATTCTAAATGTCAACCTGTAGTGGCCGGACCACTGGACTGTATTATACCAACCACACAAGGTTACTGGTCTTCATGTGATTCTCCAAATACATTATTTATATCCACCCTGATTAACCACAATGAAAAGAAATCAAAGTAACCAACGAGATCTTCTCAATTTGGTAATTTAATTTAATTTTCCAACTTTTGGTCGGAGGGGGTGGGGGTGGAATAACACGAGACATACGAAAAACAATTATGGCACTCGGAACAATAAAGGCACTCAAAACCAATGAAAACTCTCTGGACTGCAAACAAAATAGATGCTAATGTTGTTACTGTGCCAGGCTGGTGTAGGCGGCGTGCCGAATCCATTCTCAGTGGAAAGTGTTGGGGGAGACAACTTCCAGCAGCACAAAAGGGAGGAGATGAGTCCACTGGGTGTAGGGGGCACAGGAGAGACGAGGAGTAGAGACACACAGGGACCAGAAAGATGAACACTGGCCTCTGTCACACAGGTACAGTGGAGGGATGGGGGCCTGAGGGAAGTCTAAATGTGCTAGTCTGACTAGCTAGGCTTTTGGAGTCTAGATTTGGCCCATAACCTGGTCCTATGAAGGCCTCGTGTTTTGGAGGGAATGCACATGCCTCACAGACAAGCAACTAATTAGAGCAAGCTAATTGCTAATGATGATGCTATCTGTCCTGTTAGGAATCCACCAAGCTCCGCTGAGATACTGATCTGAGGAGAGGTTCATGCAGTGACTTCAGCTTTGTTGTCTGGTCATTCTGAGAAACATTGACCGTTTTCTTCATCTCCACATCCCAAATGCCTTGTTTCTAACCCTGACTGTGCTCCGCTAGGCCAAATAACCCCTTCTCGGCGTCGCCACGCGCTGTGGCCGGTTATTAACATAATGATGTGGTTCACCAATGGTTTGGAGAGTTCTCATACTGGCGTCGCCACAGTATTTAACCAAGGAAGTAATTTACTTCTAACCCCATCTTTAAACAGGGCTCTGGTGTTGTGAGTCCGTCCAAGCATTGTGCTTAAACCACAGACTGTAATCCCTTAATCATCCAGGCATTAAGAATCATTAGAAATACAGACATCAACCACATTTTCAAAGTAAACACATTCACTCAACCTGGTAGAACTTCACTAGGATTTCAGTGTTGCACTACACTACCCATCGGGCACTGCAGAGGCTATTTTGCGTGGGGCCTAAATGGTAAACATACTGTAGGCTCTGTTTCAATATCCACACAAGCATACCATTTAAAATGCATGCTGAATACATTGCTCCAGAAGGTGCTGACAAAGTGGTGTGGACTAGTTTTGGAGGGCTTCAAGGGGGCTGTCCATCCTTCCTTCTCTCCGTCCCTCCTTGAGCGTCTGAAGGACTGCCAGCAGACTGAGATCCCCCCGCCTTCCCTCCCCACATCCAAACCCCCGCCATTTAATCAATCAAGTCTGAACGTTGGCCCCAGATCTACCTCAGCTGTCGCCCCGCCAGAATAATAAAAAGCAACCTACACCTACACACACCCTCTCCTCCTCCTCTCTCTATAACCTACACCTACACACACCCTCTCCTCCTCCTCTCTCTATAACCTACACACACCCTCTCCTCCTCCTCCTCTCTCTATAACCTACACCTACACACACCCTCTCCTCTGCTCTCTATAACCTACACCTACACACACCCTCTCTTCCTCCTCCTCTCTAGAACCTACACAATACACACACTCTCTCCTCATCCTCTCTCTATAACCTATACCTACACACTCTCTCTCCTCCTCCTCTCTCTATAACCTATACCTACACACACCCTCTCCTCCTCCTCTCTCTATAACCTACACCTACACACACCCTCTCCTCCTCCTCTCTCTATAACCTACACCTACACACACCCTCTCCTCATCCTCTCTCTATAACCTACACCTACCCTCTCTTCCTCATCCTCTCTCTATAACCTATACCTACACACTCTCTCTCCTCCTCTCTCTATGGCTCATAATTTCTCTCTTATCATGCTTCTACACTGCATGGTTTATCCAGCTTACAGTGTTGAGGCCTAAAACCTAGAGGTACATCATCCTCTATTCTGTTGTCAGCCCTCCAACCCACTGATTGCATGCACCTGGCTTCAAAGATTTAATTATGAACTTTAAAACCTTTACAACAAAAAAGCTGATATATTAAAAGTCTGCCTCATAATCGCTCTGCATAGAATTCAAGGTGATAATGAAGAGAGAGACTAAATTCCATCTCTCCCTGTCTCTCTCTCTGTGTTTCTCTCTCCCCCATCTCTCTCTCTCTCTCTCTCTCTCTCTCTCTCTCTCTCTCTCCCCTCCCTCTCCCTCTCCCTCTCTCTCCCTCTCCCTCTCTCTCTCTCTCCCTCCCTCCCTCCCTCCCTCCCTCCCTCCCTCTCCCTCTCCCTCCCTCTCTATCTCTCTCCTTCTTTGGCGAGATGGCAGAGCAGTGACAGGGATACTAAAATGGCGGTGTAACTATGTGAGTCTCCCATTATACAGCCTGGTGGGAAAAGAGCAGCCTTATCTGTCAATAGCAGAGTTTGGTTTCTCTGCTCAATGAAAGGGTATTAATCGGAAATGGAATTCAGAGGTAGCTCTAATGTATATGGGGTCCAAATCTGTCCCCAGGGGAAATGCAGGCTACCGGTTCCATTGACCTATGTTACAGATGACCAGTCAACCGCGTCAACAGATGAAAACATTGTTTGTTACCTATGCATAGTCTCTTTGCCCCCATCTACATGTACAGATTACCTCAACTAGCCTGTACCCCCACACACTGACTCGGTACAGGGGCCCCCTGTATATAGCCTCGTTATTGTAATTCTTATTGTGTTACTTTTATTAGTACTTTTTATTTTAGTCTACTTGGTAAACATTTTCTTCTTCTTGAACTGCACTTTTGGTTAAGGGCTTGTAAGTAAGCATTGCACGGTACACTTGTACACTTGAATCTACACTTGTATTGGCGCATGTGACAAATTTGATTTGATGTGATCTCCATAGACTCTGAGCCGTTCTGGTTCAGGTCAATGTATGAGGTTAGAATTGGGCAGAAAAAAATGTGTGTCTGTGTGCACGCGCGCGTGTTCTTGTGTCTGCTCGTGTGCATTAGTGAGCGTGTGTCTGCTCTCCACGTACCCTGGTGTTGTTCCTCTCGGCCTTGAGCTCAGAGATCTCCTCCTCCTTCTCCAGAAGGTTCTCTCTGCACACGTTCAGCTCCTTGGTCAGGGCTGCAAACTCCTGTACAGCAACACAGAACATAGAGGTCAGCATCACAGCACCATCCATAACACACAATACATCTTCCTCTTCATCACCACAACCCAGAAAACAGTTCGCATAAAGCCATCCATGTCATTGGCAAATATGAGACAGTCATTAAACAAGCCCCCCCACCCCACCCCATCCCATCACTCACATTTTTTATTTTTTATTTTATTTCACCTTTATTTAACCAGGTAGGCTAGTTGAGAACAAGTTCTCATTTGCAACTGCGACCTGGCCAAGATAAAGCATAGCAGTGTGAGCAGACAACACAGAGTTACACATGGAGTAAACAATTAACAAGTCAATAACACAGTAGAAAACAAAGGGGGAGTCTATATACAATGTGTGCAAAAGGCATGAGGAGGTAGACGAATAATTACAATTTTGCAGATTAACACTGGAGTGATAAATGATCAGATGGTCATGTACAGGTAGAGATATTGGTGTGCAAAATAGCAGAAAAGTAAATAAATAAAAACAGTATGGGGATGAGGTAGGTGAAAATGGGTGGGCTATTTACCAATAGACTATGTACAGCTGCAGCGACATGTCATACTCAATGGACAAGCCCACAGTTCACAGACATAGTTAAAAAACTCTGTTATTCATGTCCAATCCAAAGGGAAAAGAGCCTTCTATAATGATCCCTTTATGTTATTGATGGTGTTCTGGTTCCCTGATGTTTCTTTTCCCCATTGGGTTGCACTGTAGGCTAAATTAGACAAACTGACTCCCTGATCTTACTGTGGATATCCCAGACTTTGACGATGTGTTTCCAGACGACTACCACCACCACCACCACCATTACTACCACCACCATTACTACCACCATCACCACCACCACCACCACCACCACCACCACCACCACCACCACCACCACCACCACCACCACTACCACCACCACCACCACCACCAAAAAACAGGTTAAAACCCGTGGGTTCTGGGAAAAGTGCAAATTCGGTTTGGCAGAGAATATAAGGTGAATGTGCTAATGGTAATCTCTACACACAGGCTGTAAGAGGATTGGCCCCCCGAGGAGACTAGTGGGCACCGGGCCATAGTGTACTTTAGCATGACTACTGTACTGTACTGTCAGCACGAAGCAAAAAGAAGTGTGGTGGCAGAATCACTGCGCAGGCCAGCATTACAAACCAAGCATGGAAGGCAGTGACTGTCCACTGGTCAGTGTAACAGCCTATGAAATAAGATGGGAGTCAGTATTTCAGTCGATCAATAAATAGAACAATAATGCTCCTGTACAGCTAAATTGGCCACAAACTAACTTCTGTAAGTATTCCTTAGTGAGATGCTGTCATATAACAACAACAACAACACAGCAGGTATCCAGACAACTGAAGCAGGAGTGCCTGAACTCTAACCTTACGGAGTCAGAATAGATGTGTGTGTTATCTGATAGTAGAGAGAGACAGCATGCAGAGCTAAAGCTAACTGCCTGTGCCCGTCCATCCGTCTCTCAGTAGATGGATAATTGACGGCTGGATTTAAATGCCACAGAACCAATGGGCCAATTACCCCCGCAGGACCGAGGTCCACAGGTCCACTATATGACCCGTCATTATCCCAAAAACACTCTCTCTGGCCGGGGAGACTGTGGGGGAAGTGTGGGCGTCTCTAACCATTTGCTGTGCTATTTGTTACTCACTCACCCTAAGTGTTGTCTAGACTCTACTATATTCTCTGGTGTTGGTACATTTAGGTAAACAACCTTGACAGAATGACTGACATCGACATGACTTCAAACCTTCAGTCTGTCATAAATTAAACACATTGGGAGCCGACAGGTCATGAAGGGGGGCACAGTGGCCAGGTAGAGGATATAAAACATGCAAACTAGTGTCTGCTGTGGGCCTTTTGAGTGGCAGGAGGGGTTGAAGTTTTGATTTGATTCCGAGGTCAGTTGAGAAGTCAATAACAAGTGAACGATCACAAACATGAGGATGGGCTCAGTGATGAAGCTGTGGAAGGTGTGTGTGTGTGTGTGTGTGTGTGTGTGTGTGTGTGTGTGTGTGTGAGAGAGAGCCTTTGTGCCTGTGTGTTTAGAGATGGGAGAATTGGGAGCATGTAACTTGCCCTTCAATGACAATGAGACCACATTAAGATGCATAGATTTTTCTTACTCCTGTGCTGCAATGGCCCTCTAATTATTGCTGGGTATTGTATTGGGCTCTATAAAGTCCTTCAGATATGAAATTGCATGCTGGCATATTGGTATTTTACTAAATCTAGTTATTTATATAACTGCACAGTCTTTAAGTTATGTTACAATTACGTTGTTTCGCCAAGTTGTCCTTCAGGGTCAATGAAACAGACAGGCTCACAGGCCAGAGAGACCACCACAGAGAGACCACCACAAGAACGGCTAAAGGGGGCGGTGTTGCAATCTACTGCAGAGATAACTCTTTAGGCTATGTCCTACTATCCAGGTCTGTAACCAAACAATTTGAACTTCTACTTTTAAAAATCTAACTCTCTAAAAACAAGTCTCTCACCGTTGCCGCCTGCTATAGACCACCCTCTGCCCCCAGCTGTGCTCTGGACACCATATGTGAACTGATTGCCCCCCATCTATCTTCAGAGCTCGTGCTGCTAGGTAACCTAAACTGGTACATGCTTAACACCCCAGCCACCCTACAATCTAAGCTTGATGCCCTCAATCTCACACAAATTATCAATGAACCTACCAGGTACCACCCCAAAGCCGTAAACACGGGCACCCTCATAGATATCATCCTAACCAACTTGCCCTCTAAATACACCTCTGCTGTTTTCAACCAAGATCTCTGCGATCACTGCCTCATTGCCTGCATCCGTAGTGGGACAGCGGTCAAGCGACCTCCACTCATCACTGTCAAACGCTCCCTGAAACACTTCAGCGAGCAGGCCTTTCTAATAGACCTGGCCCGGGTATCTTGGAAGGATATTGATCTCATCCCGTCAGTAGAGGATGCCTGTTTTTTTTTTTAAATGCCTTCCTCACCATCTTAAATAGACATGCCCCATTCAAGAAATGTAGAACCAGGAACAGATGTTGCCCTTGGTTCTCTCCAGACCTGACTGCCCTTAACCAACACAAAAACATTCTATGGCGTTCTGCATTAGCATCGAACAGCCCCCGTGATATGCAACTTTTCAGGGAAGTTAGAAACCAATATTACACAGGCAGTTAGAAAAGCCAAGGCCAGCTTTTTCAAGCAGAAATTTGCTTCCTGCAACACAAACTCAAAAAAGTTCTGGGACACTGTAAAGTCCATGGAGAATAAGAACACCTCCTCCCAGCTGCCCACTGCACTGAGGATAGGAAATTCTGTCACCACCGATAAATCCACTATAATTCAGAATTTCAATAAGCATTTTTCTACGGCTGGCCATGCTCTCCACCTGGCTACCCCTACCCCGGTCAACTGCCTTGTACCCCCCACAGCAACTCGCCCAAGCCTTCCCCATTTCTCCTTCTCCCAAATCCAGTCAGCTGATGTTCTGAAAGAGCTGCAAAATCTGGACCCCTACAAATCAGCCGGGCTAGACAATCTGGACCCATTCTTTCTAAAATGATCTGCCGAAATTGTTGCAACCCCTATTACTAGCCTGTTCAACCTCTCTTTCGTGTCGTCTGAGATTCCCAAAGATTGGAAAGCAGCTGCGGCCATCCCCCTCTTCAAAGGGGGTGACACTCTTGACCCAATCTGCTACAGACCTATATCTATCCTACCCTGCCTTTCTAAGGTGTTCAAAAGCCAAGTCAACAATCAGATTACCGACCATTTCTAATCCCACCGCACCTTCTCCGCTATGCAATCTGGTTTCAGAGCTGGTATGGGGTGCACCTCAGTGACGCTCAAGGTCCTGTGCAGCCGTATTCATTGACCTGGCCAAGGCTTTTGACTCTGTCAATCACCACATCCTCATTGGCAGACTCGATAGCCTTGGTTTCTCAAATGATTGCCTCGCCTGGTTCACCAACTACTTCTCTGATAGTTCAGTGTGTCAAATCGGAGGGCCTGTTGTCCGGGCCTCTGGCAATCTCTATGGGGTGTGCCACAGGGTTCAATCCTTGGGCCGACTCTCTTCTCTGTATACATCAATGATGTCACTCTTGCTGCTGGTAAGTCTCTGATCCACCTCTATGCAGACGACACCATTCTGTATACTTCTGGCCCTTCTTTGTACACTGTGTTAACAACCCTCTAGACGAGCTTCAATGCCATATAACTCTCCTTCCGTGGCCACCAACTGCTCTTAAATACACGTAAAACTAAACGCATGCTCATCAAACGATCGCTGCCTGCACCTGCCCGTCCGTCCAGCATCACTACTCTGGACGGTTCTGACTTAGAATATGTGGACAACTACAAATACCTAGGTGTCTGGTTAGACTACCCTACTCAATAAATTGGATGCAGTCTATCACAGTGCCATCCGTTTTGTCACGCTCTCGTTGGCTGGCCCTCGCTTCATACTCGTCGCCAAACCCACTGGGTCCAGGTCATCTACAAGACCCTGCTAGGTAAAGACCCCCCTTATCTCAGCTCGCTGGTCACCATAGCAGCACCCACCTGTAGCACGCGCTCCAGAAGGTATATCTCTCTGGTCACCCCCAAAACCAATTCTTCCTTTGGCCGCCTCTCCTTCCAGTTCTCTGCTGCCAATGACTGGAACGAACTACAAAAATCTCTGAGACTGGAAACACTTATCTCCCTCACTAGCTTTAAGCACCAGCTGTCAGAGCAGCTCACAGATTACCATCTATAATTTAGCCCAAACAACTACCTCCTCCCCTACTGTATTTATATATTTAGTTTGCTCCTTTGCACCCATTTTTATTTCTACTTTGCACATTCTTCCACTGCAAATCTACCATTCCAGTGTTTTACTTGCTATATTGTATTTACTTCGCACCATGGCCTTTTTTTTGCCTTTACCTCCCTTATCTCACCTCATTTGCTCACATCGTATATAGACTTATTTTTCTACTGTATTATTGACTGTATGTTTGTTTTACTCCATGTGTAACTCTGCTTTGCTTTATCTTGGCCAGGTCGCAATTGTAAATGAGAACTTGTTCTCAACTTGCCTACCTGGTTAAATAAAGGTGAAATAAAATAAACATGACCCTAGCCCTCTGCTCCATCTCAATATACAACATCCTTCAAGTACTGGACATTTTAGAGTTCTGAGCTAACTTAAAAGTCATGTCAACTTAGTACAGCCATTGTCAGAGAAACATGTATTTTTTACTAAATGTTACCATGTTTCCCTTAGTGCAACAAATCGCTGAGAGAGGTAGCAGTTTCATGTTAATGCGTCCGCCCCGCCTTGACGAACACACACTGACTTCTGCTCGGGTGGCCGAACAGAACCTTGGCAGGTGGAGAAAAGGCTGTGGGGTACAGTACAAGTTCTGACACACACACACACACTCTCTCTCTCTCTCTCTCTCTCTCTCTCACTCTAGTTCTAACTGGCTGAGCTGTTAAACCAGCTGTCTCACCCAAATCCCTCCTTCAAAATGAAATGATCTGGTCCACAGGGTCCTGACATGTTTTTATTAAACACTGCCTCTTCCTAAAGGCCAACATTGCCAGCCCGGAGAAGGATTGCTATTGGAAGCACTAAAGAAAAGCACCACTAAAAAAAGAGGAGACTTCAAAAACGTCCAATAAATTGCCCATCCACACAAACTCCATAGCTGTGTGATCAAAAACTCATACTAACTGCACTATTTGTGACGTGAATTGAGTATATAGTATGCTTATTATTCGTAGTATGGATGTAGTTAGAATGCCAAAAATTCCCGAATGTCGTACTAAATTTGTCAAAATACAAGTATACAAGCAGTGTACACTACTTCCGTGCTTTTAGGGCCCACAATACAATTCTTCAGAAAATGTGTAAGGCTTCACGTTATCAGATTTGAGAAAAATGGCAGAAAATGTGCAGCCAAAGTCTGATGAGAGCAGATACAAATTAATTGCTTTAACTAATTATGACAAATGTTAAGGAAATGTTGAGCAATGTAATAAAGTCATGACTTTTCAAATAAGTTATGTTGACTGACAATTTGTTAGCTACGCTAGCAATATGTACCAGTATGTTAGCTAGTTACCCAACGTTAGTTGGCTACTAATACATCGAACTTACCAGGTAGTATATTAACTCTCTGCTATCTAACTAATGTTAGATAAGAAAACCCAGAGCGCACTCTGGCACTTCAGATTGAATTTACGAACACTCAACACCCTTTGAATATGGCCGGTGTCAGTAAACTTTGGCAAAGAAGCGTAATTAAATTGTTACAGTCACCAACGCCCTGGATAACATGAAAACAGTCTAACCAACTCTGCTAAAGTGAGTAAAATGGTCAGATTGAGATGTTTTCTCATTTGTCTCTGGAAGTAGCTAGTAAACTAGCCAGTTAGCTTGGGTGATTGACTGCCAGTGTGCGCTGTGAATGCTCCGAGAGCGAAACGCTCTGAATTTACAAACGGCCAATCTGACAATGCTCTGAATTTATGAACGCCCAAAGCGCACTCTGGCACTCCAGATTGAATTTACGAACACACCCTAATAGTATGTTGTATATACTCATTATGTATACAGTATGGGTAGTCGAACACAGCTCATCTGTAATACACTCTTCAGAAAGTAGGAATATGATCAAACAGGAAGCCAAAGCAGCAGTACATTGTGGGTATGCGGGCCTGAATGGGTGTTTGCTCGAGTGATCACGCCCTCACACTATTTAATTAATGGCATGGTCTCGCAATCAAACCACACGGATCGCAAGGAAAGCGAAAAGGTGCCGGGGGGAAGTCACACGACTTGAACAAGCAACGCTCATCAAACTACCAAGATAACACTTTAGGACCAAACTAGCTGATGTATTTGTTGTTTATATCTAGCGATTGTAATGTATGTCACGGTTGTAGATGCTGATCTAGTTACAGGTGTAATACAGAGTCATTTAAACTAGTTATTCTGCTTACGTTGTTTACATTTATATTCAATATCCTGGAGTTGTTTTCTGTCCCCGGCCGTATATGGTGACTCACTGTGTAATCAAAGTGAAGATTACGCTGTTTAGTTTTTAGTTTGGTGATATAAACATGGTCTCCTCCATTACGCACGTCAGGCAGAGCGTAACACGTTATTTCAACTATCAGAAAGCAAAAACTATTTATAATGTTCCTACCGTTTCAAATGATTCATATCCAAAAACAATGTGTCTCAATCCACTCCAGTAAGTAATGTAGAACGGTGATATTATATTCCTAGGAAAATGCCTCATAAATAAGTTGCTAGGTGAAATGGAAGAGCGCATAGGGGGTGTTAAGAAAATAATGAGCTTCTTCACTTGGTGATTTCGCCTCATTGGAAGCAACTCATCCAGAAGTGTCCAGAACCCAAAGTGGCCCACTGGCAGAGAGAGCTGGAGATGGAGAGATAGGTGAAAGAGAGTGCAAAGCCCCTGAGTGTTCAGGGATGCACATGCTAGCGTGATAACCCAATCTTCCTGCTTCACTTACAGAGACCTTCAACATCTGCTGTGGTTATACAAGCACAGATCCAGTGGGAACCACATCTAACTAGCTACCTATATCCAGCACACTCTTAGACATAAAGAAGCCTTGAAGAACCTTTTGCGTTTCAAATGATTGCCACTGGAAGGGAACCTTTTCAGGTCAAAAATGTTCCTTGAGGAAGCCCTCTGAAAAGGTTATTTGAAGAATCTCTGTGTAAAGGTTCAACCTTTTTGTGTTGGGAGGGGTTCAATTTGGAACTTTAAAAATATATTGTAGCAGCAGCAGCCTATCAGAAGATAGGAGGTGTAGCTTATTGGAGGTGTGGCTTTCATTGTACAGTCTAACCCATGTAGCCATCGCCTAAAACCACATATCTTCTGAGTCTGGCAGCGCAACAAATCTAATGGCGATATAAATTCAAAGTGCTCCGCACGCGCCACATTGAAATATATAAAAGGTTCCTCCAAGAACTCTCAACCAACCAAAGATGAAAATATGAACGCATTGACTGCAATGATTCCTTGAGGAACTCCAGTGTTCCTCAAGTCACCCTTAATTCTAAGAGTGTACAGTTTAATGGGGGCCAAAACCAGGGGCATAGGGGGCCCAGTAAGCAAGAGAGAGAGGTACTGGATTGGGAAGAGAATGTTAGGGGCCTCTGTGTGCTGGCAAACGCTGTACTCCTGCGCCACCCAAGTCCCCCGACAAGCTTCTGTAAGTGATAATTGGGAGGTGTTGATCAGAACGAACGCTGTCTCAGTCTGTACTTCAGAGGTGTGAGTCTGTGGGAGACGAGATTAGCATCAAGACAGTGTGAGCCTTGCTGTTCTAAATGAGGCTGTAGGAGGGGGAACAGGGGAGTTAGGGTAGAGGGTTTACTTTATAAGATGGATTACTTAATGAGTTATGTTCAGTATAAAGTATTTCCCTGTCAGGAAAAACTCATGGTCCCAATTATATAGTTAGCACCAACAGTTTGTCCCGGTCAGGCCAAGAGAGCAGAAAAAGTGAGGGGAGCTTTTAAAAATGCCCCAAAATAGAACTACCTCTATCCAGGAAGTGGACCCAGTTGTGTATACTGCTCCCTCTCATTACCTGAGCGCCGAGCCTATAATGACGACAGCATGTCAGGCCCATCCCTCGGCGGTGAAGCTCTAATTGAAACGACTGGAGGAGATAAGGAGCACGTCAGTACAGACAGGAAACAGAGGAACACTGGGAGTTTCCTCATGTGGTGTGTGATCTAAAGACAGCCTATGTGCGTCTGTGAGTGCGTCTGACATTCAGCTCAGGACAGGGAGGCTTATGCTACGAGACTAAAACAAGGCCCAAAGTATATGGGCATCAGTCATTTGGAGCCACCAGTGGATCATGATTCAGAGGCTTCAATACAAGGCAATGTATTGAATATTGAGAGGTATTGTAAAAGGAGTGCTGGAAGCGATGGGAAATATTTCAATACCCCCGTGGGCACGCAACTAGGAGTCTTCAAGAAGAGAGGGTGTTGAAAAATGTAACTTCCAAACCCTAGCAGAATCTTAAATATGAGACAAACAGATTAAATAACCTCTAGATGCCCTTTTCTCCGAAAAAAAACTTAACAACTCATGCAAGCCATAGCAACAACAAACTCTGAGTTGAGAAGGGAGCTATTGTTATACGCATCACGACTTTAATTATGCCGATCAGAGAGGATTGTAGAAACCACCCAGGCATTGAACAAGACATTAAGACAAAATCCCAAACCCTTGTTTGTGTGATCTCAAATATGTGTATATACAGTTGAATTAGGAAGTTTACATACATAGACTCAAGTGTTTTAGTACTATATCTCTTGACACAATGATGAAAATAATCATGGCCTCTAAACCTTCAAGCTGCATACTGGACACTATTCCAACTAAACTACTGAAAGAGCTGCTTCCTGTGCTTGGCCCTCCTATGTTGAACATAATAAACGGCTCTCTATCCACCGGATGTGGATACCAAACTCACTAAAAGTGGCAGTAATAAAGCCTCTCTTGAAAAAGCCAAACCTTGACCCAGAAAATATTAAAAAACGAATCGGCCTATATCGATTCTTCCATTCCTCTCAATTTTGTTTGAAAAAGCTGTTGCACGGCAACTCACTGCCTTCCTGAAGACAAACAATGTATAGAAAATGCTTCAGACTGGTTTTAGACCCCATCATAGCATTGAGACTGCACTTGTGAAGGTGGTAAATTACCTTTTAATGGCATCAGACTGAGGCTCGTGCTCCTAGACCTTAGTGCTGCTTTTGATACCATCGATCACCACATTCTTTTGGAGAGATTGGAAACCCAAATTGGTCTACACGGACAAGTTCTGGCCTGGTTTAGATCCGATCTGTCGGAAAGATATCAGTTTGTCTCTGTGAATGGTTTGTCCTCTGACAAATCAACTGTAAATTTCAGTGTTCCTCAAGATTGCCCTCGCTCAGTGTTCCTCAAAATTGCCCTCGCTAGAAGCCTGTGTTTCAGACATAAGGAAGTGGATGGCTGCAAACTTTCTACTTTTAAACTCGGACAAAACAGAGATGCTTGTTCTAGGTCCCAAGAAACAAATAGATCTTCTGTTGAATCTGACAATTAATCTTGATGGTTGTACAGTTGTCTCAAATAAAACTGAAGGACCTCGGCGTTACTCTGGACCATGATCTCTCTTGACGAACATATCAAGAATGTTTCAAGGACAGCTTTTTTACGTAACATTGCAAAAATCAGAAACTTTCTGTCCAAAAATGATGCAGAAAAATGTATCCATGCTTTTGTTACTAGGTTAGACTACTGCAATGCTTTACTTTCCGGCTACCCGGATAAAGCACTAAATGAACTTCAGTTAGTGCTAAATACGGCTGCTAGAATCCTGACTAGAACCAAAAAAATTGATCATATTACTCCAGTGCTAGCCTCCCTACACTGGCTTCCTGTTAAGGCAAGGGCTGATTTCAAGGTTTTACTGCTAACCTACAAAACATTACATGGGCTTGCTCCTACCTATCTCTCTGATTTGGTCCTGCCGTACATACCTACACATACGCTACGTTCACAAGACGCAGGCCTCCTAATTGTCCCTAGAATTTCTAAGCAAACAGCTGGAGGCAGGGCTTTCTCCAAGAGATCAATTTTTATGGAATGATCTGCCTACCCATGTGAGAGACGCAGACTCGGTCTAAACCTTTAAGTCTTTACTGAAGACTCATCTCTTCAGTGGGTCATGTGATTGAGTGTAGTCTGGCCCAGGAGTGTGAAGGTGAACGGAAAGGCTCTGGAGCAACGAACCGCCCTTGCTGTCTCTGCCTGGCCGGTTCCCCTCTCTCCACTGGGATTCTCTGCCTCTAACCCTATTACAGGGGCTGAGTCACTGGCTTACTGCTGCTCTTTCATGCCGTCCCTAGGAGGTGTGCGTCACTTGAGTGGGTTGAGTCACTGACGTGATCTCCTGTCTGGGTTGGCGCCCCCCTTGTGTTGTGCCGTGGCGGAGATCTTTGTGGGCTATACTCGGCCTTGTCTCAGGATGGTAAGTTGGTGGTTGAAGTTATCCCTAGTGGGGGGCTGTGCTTTGGCAAAGTGGGTGGGGTTATATCCTTCCTGTTTGGCCCTGTCTGGGGGTATCATCGGATGGGGCCACAGTGTCTCCTGACCCCTCCTGTCTCAGCCTCCAGTATTTATGCTGCAGTAGTTAATGTATCGATGGGGCTAGGGTCAGTTTGTTGTATCTGGAGTACTTTTCCTGTCTTATCCCGTGTGAATTTAAGTATGCTCTCTCTTTCTCAGAGGACCTGAGCCCTATGCCCATGCCTCAGGACTTCCTGGCATGATGACTCCTTGCTGTCCCCAGTCCACCTGGCCGTGCTGCTGCTCCAGTTTCAACTGTTCTGCCTGCGGCTATGGAATCCAGACCTGTTCACCGGACGTGCTACCTGTCCCAGACCTGCTGTTTTCAACTCTCTAGAGACAGCAGGAGTGGTAGAGATACACTTAATGATCGGCTATGAAAAGCCAACTGACATTTACTCCTGAGGTGCTGACTTGCTGCACCCTCGACAACTACTGTGATTATTATTTGACCTTGCTGGTCATTTATGAAGATTTGAACATCTTAGCCATGTTCTGTTATAATCTCCACCCGGCACAGCCAGAAGAGGACTGGCCACCCCTCATAGCCTGGTTCCGCTCTAGGTTTCTTCCTAGGGAGTTTTTCCATGCTTCTACACCTGCATTGCTTTCTGTTTCTGTACAGCACAGAGATATCAGCTGATGTACGAAGGGCTATATAAATACATTTGATTTGATTTGACCTTTGCCAAATACATTTAAACTCTTTTTCACAATTCCTGACATTTAATCCAAGTAAAAACTCCCTGTGTTAGGTCAGTTAGGATCACCACTTTATTTTAAGAATGTGAAATGTCAGAATGATTTTTGTCAGCTTTTATTTCTTTCATCACATTCCCAGTGGGTAAGATGTTTACATACACTCAATTAGTATTTGGTAGCATTGCCTTTAAATTGTTTATCTTGGGTCAAACATTTCGGGTAGCCCTCCACAAGCTTACCACAATACGTTGGGTGAATTTTGGCCCATTCCTCCTGATAGAGCTGGTGTAACTGAGTCAGGTTTGTAAGCCTCCTTGCTCGCACACACTTTTTCAGTTCTGCCCACACATTTTCTATAGAATTGAGGTCAGGGCTTTGGGATGGCCACTCCAATAGCTTGACTTTGTTGTCCTTAAGCCATTTTGCCACAACTTTGGAAGTATTCTTGGGGTCATAGTTCATTTGGAAGACCCATTTGTGACCAAGCTTTAACTTCCTGACTGATGTCTTGAGATGTTGCTTCTATATCCACATCATTATCCTGCCTCATGATGCCATCTATTTTGTGAAGTGCACCAGTCCCTCCTGCAGCAGCCCCACAACATGATGCTGCCACCCCCGTGCTTCACGGTTGGGATGGTGTTCTTCGGCTTGCAAGCCTCCCCTTTTCCCTCCAAACATAACAACGGTCATTATGGCCAAACAGTTCTATTTTTTTTCATCAGACCAGAGGACATTTCACCAAAAAGTACGATCTTTGTCCCCATGTGCAGTTGCAACCATAGTCTGGCTTTTTTATGGCGGTTTTGGAGCAGTGGCTTCTTCCTTGCTGAGCGGCCTTTCAGGTTATGTCGATATAGGACTCGTTTTACTGTGGATATAGACACATTTGTACCTGTTTCCTCCAGCATCTTCACAAGGTCCTTTGCTGTTGTTCTGGGATTGATTTGCACTTCTCGCACCAAAGTATCCTCATCTCTAGGAGACAGAACGCGTCTCCTTCCTGAGCAGTATGGCGGCTGCGTGGTCCCATGGTGTTTACACTTGCGTACTATTGTTTGTACAGATGAACGTGGTACCTTCAGGAATTTGGAAATTGCTCTCAAGGATGAACCAGACTTGTGGAGGTCTACAAATTTTTTTCCTGAGGTCTTGGCTGATTTCTTTTGATTTTCCCGTGATGTCAAGCAAGGAGGCACTGAGTTTGAAGGTTGGCCTTGAAATACATCCACAGGTACACCTCCAATTGACTCAAATTATGTCAATTAGCCTATCAGGAGCTTCTAAAGCCATGACATCATATTCTGGAATTTTCCATGCTGTTTAAAGGCACAGTCAACTTAGTGTATGTAAACTTCTGACCCACTGGAATTGTGACACAGTGAATTATAAGTGAAATAATCTGTCTGTAAACAATTGTTGGAAAAATGACTTGTGTCATGCACAAAGTAGATGTCCTAACCGACTTGCCAAAACTATAGTTTGTTAACAAATTTGTGGAGTGGTTGAAAAACGAGTTTTAATGAATCCAACCTAAGTGTATGTAAACTTCCGACTTCAACTGTATACTTTACTTATCAGGAACTACAGTATTTCCACTCTTCATATAGTACAGCTGGTTTTATCACGCTGTTCGACTATCTCTTCAATATTTCAATATCTCTGCTGTTATATGTACAGTACCTAATCTGCTATGAGAGAGGACAGGGCAGCCTATGAATGATAGATTGATTGTTGAAGATGCATCATGGTTTTCAAACTCAATTTGCTACTGCCATGGTAAAACGGGTTTCATGAGAATCACCCAGCTTATAAATATACGATGAAGACAATTTTCTCACTATCTACCTTTCAGAGATGGCTCAGAGAGAAAGAGGCACATATATCCATCCAGTACAGTGTTTGTACTGTACATCTCCTATCATCTCCTCCTTTACTAGACAAAAGAGTCTAATAAAAACCCTTCTGTAACCTGTAACTCTGAATGGGTATATCAATATCGACATTCACATGGGCAAGTATCAAAGTTCAGGATACATTCATTCATCCTATACTTTCAGTTTCCAAGATAAGGCTTACAGCTACAGCTGAAACAGTAGGGATGCAGAGGTTATTCTGTAAGGGCAGTCCTTGGCCAATGAGAAGCCAGTTAAGTGGACACCTGAGCCAGCATCGGTTGACCAGCCAGCCAGGCAGCCAGAGAGAATACCCAGTGGTGTCCCAGAGGACGCCACACAGCACAATGAGTTTCAGCCCAACGAGCAGGCTCATTTCAGGCTCATTTCAGGCTCATTTCCTCACCTTTAAATATTCAAGAAGGTAATCTGTATAAGCACTGAGCAGTTCATGAACCCTCACAGATCTATGACTACAGTGTGCATAGGAGACAAGCATCACTATACAACAACTGCCATTCACTTGTCATTTTCAAAATGGGTTTTTCAATGATGCATCTCTTCTGCTCCTGTAACAACAACATGGATTCTGATCAACGACCGCTGTATGACTACACGGTATAGAAACAAGGCTAAACCAATACGTTTCACAACAACAACTTTGTAAAGCATGATTATTTTTGGATTTTGGGCTCATCATTTGAACTGATTCCCAGAAAAGTAATGTACAGAATAGACAATAGTCTGGTACAAAAGACACTTCAGGATATAAACTGCTCAACATTGCAAAAAGACTACTCCATTTCCTTTATAGGTGGTAAGATGTTAAATCTGTTCTAGATGAACAAGTATTTGCTCATAATTTAGGAGAATTCAAGGTGAACAAAATATTTCCATTGAATGACGTACTGGGACTAACTAATAATACAGACAGTAGATTATGGTTCAGTGCTTCCTGTACAAATATAACAATAGGGCACCATAAAGAAAACACATTATACTATGGTACTCTGTCTTTCAGCATCGGAATTATACACTACATGTCCTGTTTCAGATCTGTTGGCTATACAGTACCAGTCAAAAGTTGACACCCACTCATTCCAGGGTTTTTCTTTATTTTTTAAACTATTTTCTACATTGTAGAATAATAGTGAAGACATGAAAACTATGAAATAACACATATGGAATCATGTAGTAACCAAAGTGTCAAACAAATCAAATAATATTTTACATTTGTGATTCTTCAAAGTAGCCACCCTTGCCATAATGACAGCTTTGCACGCTCTTGGAATTCTCTCAACCAGCATCATGAGTCACCTGGAATGCTTTTCCAGCAGTCATGAAGGAGTTCCCACATATGCTGAGCACTTGCTGGCTGCTTTTTATCCATTATTTTACCAGGTAAGTTGACTGAGAACACATTCTCATTTGCAGCAATGACCTAGGGAATAGTTACAGGGGAGAGGAGGGGGATGAATGAGCCAATTGTAAACTGGGGATTATTAGGTGACAGTTCAAGGGCCAGATTGGGAAATTAGCCAAGACACCGGGGTTAACACCCCTACTCTTACAATAAGTGCCATGGGATCTTTAATGACCTCAGAGAGTCAGGACACCCATTTAACTTCCCATCCGAAAGACAGCACCCTACACAGGGCAGTGTCCCCAATCACTGCTCTGGGGCATTGGGATATTTCTTTTTTTTTAGACCAGAGGAAAGAGTGCCTCCTACTGGCCCTCCAACACCACTTCCAGCAGCATCTGGTCTCCCATCCAGGTACTGACCAGGACCAACCCTGCTTAGCTTCAGAAGCAAACCAGCAGTGGTATGCAGGGTGGTATGCTGCTGGCAAATAGGGCAGGTCAGGAGGCCAGGTCATCTAATGCAGCACTCCATCACTCTCCTTCTTGGTCAAATAACCCTGACACAGCCTGGAGGTGTGTTGGGGCATTTTCCTGTTGAAAAACAAATGATAGTCCCACTAAGCCCAAACCAGATGGGATGGCGTATCGCTGCAGAATGCTGTAGTAGCCAATGCGGTTAAGTGTGCCTTGAATTCTAAATAAATAACAGTGTCAGCAAAGCACCCCCACACCATAACACCACCACCTCCATGCTTTACGGTGGGAAATACACATGCGGAGATCATCCGTTCACCCACACCGCGTCTCACAAAGACACGGCTGTTGGAACCAAAAATCTCCAATTTGGACTCCAGACCAAAGAACAAATTTTCACCGGTCTATTGTCCATTGCTTGTGTTTCTTGGTCCAAGCAAGTCTCTTATTCTTATTGTCGTCCTTTAGTAGTGATTCTTTGCAGCAATTCGACCATGAAGGCCTGATCCACACAGTCTCCTCTGAACAGTTGATGTTGATATGTGTCTGTTGCTTGAACTCTGAAGCATTTATTTGGGCTGCAATTTCTGAGGCGGATAACTCTAATGAACTTATCCTCTGCAGCAGAGGTAACTCTGGGTCTTCCATTCCTGTGGCGGTCCTCGTGAGAGCCAGTTTCATCATAGCGCTTGATGGTTTTTGCGACTGCACTTGTAGAAACTTTCGAAGTTCTTGAAATGTTCCGTATTGATTGACCTTCATGTCTTAAAGTAATGATGGTCTGTAGTTGCTCTTTGCTTATTTGAGCTGTTCTTGCCATAATATGGACTATTTTACCAAATAGGGCTATCTTCTGTATACCAACCCTACCTTGTCAATTGAAATGCCAGGTGACTACCTCATGAAGCTGGTTGAGAGAATACCAAGAGTGTGCAAAGCTGTCATCACGGAAAAGGGTGGCTATTTGAAGAATCTCAAATATAAAATATATTTTGATTTGTTTAACACCTTTTTGGTTACTACATGATTCCATATGTGTTATTTCATAGTTTTGATGTCTTCACTATTATTCTACATTGTAGAAAATTGTAAAAATAAAGAAAAACCCTGGAAACCCTGGAATGAGTAGGTGTGTCCAAACTTTTGACTGGTACTGTATACATCGTTAATGACAATAATGCCCTTAGGTCAGTCATTAGTGCATAATCAGCTCACCACCAATTAGACATTCACAATTAACTAGTGACTTAATGAACCAGGCCATGAAAGCAGGGAATCGCTAGAATTCACTCAGCTATGTGGTGTAATGATTTTATGCAGCCAGATTTACCGTGATGAGATTCGTAATGGGATACTCTCTGAGCAGCTTTTAAACAGCATGACTTCCAATATTAATTGGGAAATTAAACAATATGAACAGCAGCATTTTGATTTCACACAGAGATCCAGTCCTTCTGAGACTCAATAAGACTCTAATAGAAATAGAATACCTAGAATGGAAATTCCCTTTCAAGTCTAGATTATATTTCTATATATCTGTTGTGTTTGACAGGATGCCTCAGCACTATAGATCAGAAGATATGTTGATAGGCACATCCCAGAGGACCAGTCATTCCCATGTTCCCAGGCCTGCTACATGTGAAGCAGCCCCCCCTGGGTAAGGAATGACTTATAAAGGATGGAGATGGACACGTTAGAGAGAGACGAGCTGACACATCGATCACCAGCCACAAAGATCTGACAAAGGTCTGAAATGTCAACCCCTCCACCCCCACCCCAGAAGCTTCTGGGGTGGGGGTGCAGGCCAACATAGGGGGATGGGGTGCTGGAGGGTGTGTGTGTGTGAATTACAATGACCTTTGGATGGAGAGCTAAGAGTGGTCGTTGCTGTACTGTAGAGGCCCCTTGGGGGCCGGGCTATATATCTGAGTGGAGGAAATTACAGCCCTGCGATTTACTGCCTGTCACATCCCTAATAACTAATTCTGATCTCCTCAGACCAAACCCCCCCTGTCATGGGCCCCTCTGTGGGTATGTAGGGGCAGGCGTTAGGAGATGGGCCCCCCTGTATAACATGTACTGTACTGTAATGTAACCAGCATGTCTGGAAGGCCCAACATGATACACAAGGATTTCACATTGAATGTTGCTGTCTCTTCCCCCCAGAGACAGGGTGATACCAGTTACAGCAGGCTGTACCGCAGCACAGTCAAAGAGCAACACATGCTGTCAGCAGGAAAAGCCTGCTCCCCTTCCACATTAGATGAGCGGGGAGGCTCAGAGGAGGCCAAGGTCAGGGCAGACAAGTCACAGGGCTTCTTAATACCATGGACGATTTAGGTTTCATGAGGAGAATGAAAATGAGGCTCCAAGACCGGCAGCTCATCCACAAGACACACAGTCTACTTCTAGCTGTACAAAATGTGTGTGTTAAGTTTGCTTTCACTCACTCAACAAATAGATACTTGCATTCCCACTAGAATTGTCATATTCATCACGTTGATAGACTGTACATCTTTAAAAGGTCAGCGACAGAATGGGAAGAAAAACAAATCATATCCATTGGCGTCGACACAAAACTCCTAACCACATCACAACTTTATAGTCCAGTGAGGACAGAAGATATTTCCTCTCCCAGACGTAATGTGACATGCGCTTCTTATTTAGACCAGATAAGTATGAGCAGCCAGCGAGCGAGGCAGTGAAAAACATGGTCGCTAGCCATTTGTAACAAAACAACTTCACAAATGTCAGCCCACTCATCATCCATTACCGATGGAAAGGCAATGCACTGGAGGAGACACACAACAACCAAGGCACATAAGCACAGGTGCCACAGCTCTCCGAGAGACATACAATGCTTTGGGAAAGTAATCAGACCCCTTGACTTTTTCCACATTTTGTTACGTTACAGCCTTGTTCTAAAAATCCTCAGCAATCTAACACTACAACTTGATTGGAGTCCACCTGTGGTAAATTCAATTGAATGGACATGATTTGGAAAGACACACACGTATCTATATAAAGGTCCCACTGTTGACAGTGCATGTCAGAGCAAAAACCAAGCCATGAGGTCGAAGCAATTGTCCGTAGAGCTCCGAGACCGGATTGTGTCAAGGCACAGATCTGGGGAAGGGTACCAAAACAATTCTGCAGCATTGAAGGTCCCCAAGAACACAGTGGACCATCATTCTTAAATGGAAGAAGTTTGGAACCACCAAGACTCTTCCTAGAGCTGGCCGCCAGACCAAACTGAGCAATCGGGGGAGAAGGGCCTTGGTCAGGGATGTGACCAAGAACCCAATGGTCACTCTGACAGAGCTCTAGAGTTCCTCTGTGGAGGTGAGAGAACCTTCCAGAAGGACAACCATCTCTGCAGCAATCCACCAATCAGGCCTTTTTGGTAGAGTGACCAGACGGAAGCCACTCCTCTGTAAAAAGGCACATGACAGCCCGCTTGGAGTTTGCTATAAGGCACCTAAAGACTCTCAGACCATGAGAAACAAGATTATCTGGTCTGATGAAACCAAGATTGAACTATTTTGCCTGAATGCCAAGCATCACGCCTGGAGGAAACCTGGCACCATCCCTACGGTGAAGCATGGTGGCAGCAGCATCATGCTGTGGAGATGTTTTTCAGAGGCAGGGACTGGGACACTAGTCAGGATCAAGGCAAAGATGAACGGAGCAAAGTACAGAGAGATCCTTGATAAAAACCTGCTCCAGATCGCTCAGGACCTCAGACTGGGGTGAAGGTTCACCTTCCAACAGCACAACAACCCTAAGCACACAGCCAAGACAACGCAGGAGTGGCTTCAGGACAAGTCTCTGAATGTCCTTGAGTGGCCCAGCCAGAGCCCGGACTTGAACCGGATCGAACATCTCTGGAGAGACCTGGAAATAGCTGTGCTGCAACACTCCCCATCCAACTTGAGAAGATCTGCAGAGAAGAATGGGAGAAGGTGTGCCAAGCTTGTAGCATCATACCCAAGAAGACTCAAAGCTATAATCACTGTCATAGGTGCTTCAACAAAGTACTGAGTAAAGGGTCTGAATACTTATGTAAAGTGATTTCACTTTTTTATTTATAATAAATTAGCTACAATTAAAACATTTTTTTTACTGTTTTTGCTTTGTCATTATGGGGTATTGTGTGTAGATTGATGAGAAGAAAACCCAATTGAATCTATTTTAGAATAAGGCTGTAACCTAACAAAATGTGGAAAAAGTCAAGGGGTCTGAATACGTTCCGAAGGCACTGTATCAGGGCCGTATTCCTGCCTGGAATTACTTTCACCTTGCATGGAATAGGGTAGAGGGGGGTGATAGATAGAATGATGTTCATAGCTGAGAGCTCCCAGTCTTCTCACCCGTCCTAAAGATGGCAGCCCGCATGGGATTATGGTATATTTACATTCATCCGGGAGGTGGTGGAGGTACTCATGCAGGCCTATCTCCATGTCTCCACACACACTCAGAAGCTCTCCAGGGATCATTTGGGCATCACTGCTAGTCTCTCTCTCTCACTCATTCCCACCTGGGCGCCCCTCCATCCCTCCCTGGAGTTCACGGTCTCTACTCATATCAAATGGAAATATGTACAGGTCTGCCTGGCTTGTCAGCCATGCTCCAGCTTGGGCTTTCATATCAACATGTGGGGAGTGTCTCACTGTTGCTTGATGGGAACCCATCTCAGTATGGAGAGAAAGGGTTTGTATTCTGTGTACCCTCAGCCAGCTGGTGTCTTTATGTCCTAGGGAGAGATATGATGGGGCTAGATGGTGGTGATGGCGGCTCGGCCATACCTTTATCCCTGGGGGACGATAAAGTGTGAAATCCTCTCTCTGGATAGCGATCAATCTGTTCCACAAACACAGCTGGAGTAGCTGTCAGGAAAGTGGGAAGAGCTGGGTGAAAGGCAGGACTGTGTCGGCTGATAAATGTGGGCCGTGGAGCTCTGGTTCAAAGTGGGCCTTAATCGGGACGAAGTCCGCCGTGCCAGATAGCCAACGCAATTTAGTTTGGGCTCCGATAACAAGGCAACAGAGACTCTCGCGTGGGTGAGTTTCCACACTCTAAAATCATCATACATCTTGTGGGATTTGAACGGTGCTCGGCCTAAATAGTTTAGAGAGAGGGATTCTGGGCAAGCATTGATGATTCCATTACCTTCTTCCACAGATAACATTCTTGGGAACTAGCCATAGACATCCAAAACACTGACGGGCTGTTTGTACATCTGAGAACACACTGAAGTATGACTGAGATTTCACAACAAGAAAAGTGTACATACAACAGGAGAACAGACTGCACAAACTGCACTCTCCAAAGACCTTAAAGGACTTTTTGGCCGTTAGAAAGGATATCATATTCAGTGGGGTGAACAAGTATTTGATACACTGCCGATATTGCAGGTTTTCCTACTTACAAAGCATGTAGAGGTCTGCGATTTTTATTATAGGGACACTTCAACTGTGAGAGACGGAATCTAAAACAAAAATCCAGAAAATCACATTGTATGATTTTTGAGTAATTAATTAGCATTTTTATTGCAAGACATAAGTATTTGATACATCAGAAAAGCAGAACTTAATATTTGGTACAGAAACCTTTGTTTGCAATTACAGAGATGATATGTTTCCTGTAGTTCTTGACCAGGTTTGCACATAAAAAAAACCCTGCAGCAGGGATTTTGGCCTACTCCTCCATACAGACCTTCTCCAGATCATTCAGGTTTCGGGGCTGTCGCTGATCATTGATGCCCCACGAGGTGAGATCTTGCATGGAGCCCTAGACCGAGGGTGCTTGACCGTCATCTTGACCGTCATCTTCTTCCATTTTCTAATAATTGCGCCAACAGTTGTTGCCTTCTCACCAAGCTGCTTGCCTATTGTCCTGTAGCCCATCCCAACCTTGTGCAGGTCTACAATTTTATCCCTGATGTCCTTACACAGCTCTCTGGTCTTGACCATTGTGGAGAGGTTGGAGTCTGTTTGATTGAGTGTGTGGACAGGTGTCTTTTATACAGGTAACGAGGTCAAACAGGTGCAGTTAATACAGGTAATGAGTGGAGAACAGGAGGGCTTATTAAAGAAAAGTAACAGGTCTGTGAGAGCCAGAATTCTTACTGGTTGGTAGGTGATCAAATACTTATGTCATAAAATAAAATGCAAATTAATTACTTAAAAATCCTACACTGTGATTTTCTGGATTTTTGTTTTAGATTCGGTCTCTCACAGTTGAAGTGTACCTATGATTTAAAAAATATATAGACCTCTACATGCTTTGTAGAAAACCCTGCAAAATCGGCAGTGTATCAAATACTTGTTCTCCCCACTGTACATCATTACCACATTAAAATGTGTTTAAAACATCCATATTCCTTCCTTTTCAACTGGGATCATTTCACCTGCAATGAGTCTTTGAGATGAGATGAGATGAGATGAGAGCTCTGTGTCTCTCTTACTCTTCTAGCCAAGACGGGTTAAGTGGTAACTCCTTGTCTTGATGTGGCTGCGGTTTGGACGATTGACTGGAAGAGGCAGCGGAAATGAAAGGAGGGATTTGTACTCTCTTAACCCTTTGCCCCCTCTCTTCTTATGTCTAGCCTCCCTCTCTCCTATACCTGGGTCTAAGAGGCCCCTGAAAACCCATCTCTCCCCTTCATTGAGTTCTGGATGGCTGGTCAAAAGAGTGATTAGAGCCATGGCTTTTCTTCTTGCATTCCACTGGGGAAAGTGACACTCAAAAGACTGAATTGAAGAATCTTCAGAGATCGGGAGCACAAAACTCAACTGAAAGTAATGGTTATAGACATAGAAAAACTAAAGTGCCTCCGTGAGACTTACAGTGGGGAGAACAAGTATTTGATACACTGCTGATTTTGCAGGTTTTCCTACTTACAAAGCATGTAGAGGTCTGTCATTTTATCATAGGTACACTTCAACTGTGAGAGGCGGAATCTAAAACAAAAATCCAGAAAATCACATTGTATGATTTTTAAGTAATTAATTAGCATTTTTTGCATGACATAAGTATTTGATACATCAGAAAAGCAGAACTTAATATTTGGTACAGAAACCTTTGTTTGCAATTACAGAGATCATATGTTTCCTGTAGTTCTTGACCAGGTTTGCACACACTGCAGCAGGGATTTTGGCCCACTCCTCCATACAGACCTTCTCCAGATCCTTCAGGTTTCGGGGCTGTCGCTGGGCAATACGGACTTTCAGCTCCCTCCATCAAATACTTATGTCATGCAATAAAATGCAAATTAATTACTTAAAAATCATACAATGTGATTTTCTGGATTTTTGTTTTCGATTCCGTCTCTCACAGTTGAAGTGTACCTATGATAAAAATTACAGACCTCTACATGCTTTGTAAGTAGGAAAACCTGCAAAATCGTCAGTGTATCAAATACTTGTTCTCCCCACTGCAAGAAAAATCAGACAATTGATTTCTCGGAGTGGATTCTACCATGGGGAGTAGGGATATCGTCTTGTAGCTGGCTGTGGCGAGAGAGAGGCACTCAAGCTCCACATGATTCACTGTCCCCAAATCAAGTCATCAGGTGTTTTTTTTCTCCAACAGGATTTTGAAACTACTCATTGTGTAACAAAGTTATCTATCCATGTGTTTTTCATCATATCCCAACATACTGTGGCCAAAGTTATATACAACCTGTTTCAATCAATTCTTTAGTCAATTATTATGTAGGCTACAGTATTTTGCCCTAAATCCAAAGTGTAACAAAGTTAACTATCTGTTTATTACTCACAGCCCAACATGTGGAGGCATAATGTGTGTAAAATCCGCTGTGAGAGGAGTAAATCATTATAATACACTGTTTTACCCTACATACTGGTTGCATCTGTTGCTCTAATGAGACACTTAAGCAATAAGGCCCAAGGAGATGTGTTATATTGGCCATATATCACAAACCCCCGAGGTGCCTTATTGCTATTATAAACTAGTTACCAATGTAATTAGAGCAGTAAAAATACATGTTTTGTCATAACCATGGTATACGGTATGATATACCATGGCTGTTAGCCAATCAGCATTCAGGGCTCGAACCACCCAGTTTATAATCAGGCTCCCGAGTGGCGCAGCGGTCTAAGACACCGCATCTCAGTGCTAGAGGCATCACTACAGACACCCTGGTTCTGGCTGTGATTGGGAGTCCCATAGCGTCTTCCGGGTGTGGCCGGTGTAGGCCGTCATTGTAAATAAGAATTTGTTCTTAACTGACTTGCCTAGTTCAATAAAGGTTCAATTAAAATAAAATTCTAATAATATTAAACGTTGCATATCCAGTTGGACCACGCTCCTCTAGTAATGTCAAGCTCTATTTCTAAAGTATGCATGGTAAGAGACTAGAGGTTGACCGATTAATCGGAATGGCCGATTAATTGGGGCCGATTTCAAATTTTCATAACAATCGGAAATCGCTATTTTTGGACACCGATTTTATTTATTTATTTATTTTACAACTTTATTTAACAAGGCAAGTCAGTTAAGACCACATTATTACTTTCAATGGCGGCCTAGGAACGGTGGGATAAGTGCCTTGTACGTGGGCAGAACGACAGATTTTTACCTTGTCAGCTCAGGGATTCAATCTTGCAACCTTACGGTTAATTAGTCCAACGCTCTAACCACCTGCCTCACGAGGAGCCTGCCTGTTACGTGAATGCAGTAAGAAGCCAAGGCAAGTTGCTAGCTAGCATTAAACTTATCTTATAAAAAAACAATCATAATCACTAGTTATAACTACACACGTTGCATATAATCGTTGCATATAATCAATGCGGTGCGCATTCGTGAAAAAGGACTGTCGTTGCTCCAACATGTACCTAACCATAAACATCAATGCCTTTGTTAAAATCAATACACAGAAGTATATATTTTTAAACCTGCATATTTAGCTAAAAGAAAGGTTAGCAGGCAATATTAACCAGGTGAAATTGTGTCACTTCTCTTGCGTTCATTGCACGCAGAGTCAGGGTATATGCAACAGTTTGGGCCGCCTGGCTCATTGCGAACTAATTTGCCAGAATTTTACGTAATTATGACATAACATTGAAGATTGTGCAATGTAACAGGAATATTTAGACTGATGGATGCCACCCGTTAGATAAAATACGGAAAGGTTCCGTATTTCACTGAAAGAATAAACATTTTATTTTGGAAATGATAGTTTCCGGATTCGACCATATTAATGACCTAAGGCTCGTATTTCTGTGTGTTATTATGTTATAATTAAGTCTATTATTTGTTAGAGCAGTCTGACTGAGCGGTGGTAGGCAGCAGCAGGCTCGTAAGCATTCATTCAAACAGCACTTTCGTGCGTTTTGCCAGCAGCTCTTTGCAATGCTTCAAGAATTGCGCTGTTAATGACTTCAAGCCTATCAACTCCCGAGATTAGGCTGGTGTAACCGATGTGAAATGGCTAGCTAGTAAGCGGGGTGCGCGCTAATAGCGTTTCAAACGTCACTCGCTCTGAGACTTGGAGTAGTTGTTCCCCTTGCTCTGCATGGGTAACGCTGCTTCGAGGGTAGCTGTTGTCGATGTGTTCCTGGTTCGAGCACAGGTAGCGGCGAGGAGAGGGATGGAAGCTACACTGTTACACTGGCAATACTAAAGTGCCTATAAGGACATCCAATAGTCAAAGGTATATGAAATACAAATCGTATAGAGAGAAATAGTTCTATAATTCCTATAATAACTACAACCTAAAACTTCTTACCTGGGAATATTGAAGACTCATGTTTAAAAGGAACACCCAGCTTTCATATGTTCTCATGTTCTGAGCAAGGAACTTAAATGTTAGCTTTCTTACATGGCACATTTTGCACTTTTACTTTATTCTCCAACATTTTGTTTTTGCATTATTTAAACCAAATTGAACATGTTTCATTATTTATTTGAGGCTAAATAGATTTTATTGATGTATTATATTAAGTTAAAATAAGTGTTAATTCAGTATTGTTGTAATTGTCATTATTACAATTTTTTTAAATTAAAAATCGCCCGATTAATCGGTATCGGCTTTTTTTTGGCCCTCCAATAATCGGCATCGGCGGTGAAAAAAATCATAATCGGTCGACCTCTTTAAGAGACTACTTTACTACTTCTACATTACACCACAGAGCACCTTACACAGATTAACCAGCACCCTGGAGAGACTGCTCAAGTCATCAAGGTGACAATATAAATGCTAATGGCTGATCATTAAAACACTATGTGGGTGCAGCATAATGGTCTATCCGTTTAGCCATGGAAATACTATTAAAGTGAAATGGCTTGTAAATATCCCACGGAACAAATGAACAATTCCAATATCAGCATGCTGGAGAGACCATAGAACAGGGCTGTGTGTCAGAGAGTGAGAAAGTGCACCAGAGGCAAGTCAACACATCTACCTGTTACAGACATTTGATAGCAATACATTGCAGTATCACATTTTTCCACAGGTATTAAACATATGTTATCACTTTGAAGGAAATTTGAGAGGGGACCATGATTTAACATTATTAAAATCCATCTATGATTCCAGTGCTGGACGATCAAACGATTAGATACGAGAGTGACTTTATTGGACGTAAACAGCCTTGGGCAGAACTACAGTCGGGGAACATTTGGTTAATAATTCTCCTGAGGGGTGGATGGCTGTGAGGTCACTATTAAAGACGAATGAATTACACCAACATACACACACACCAACACATATCTCTTAGCCCTCATCTTTTCTTAGCTCTGGGGCTGCGCTGTCTTTGTGCTCAGGCCTTATCTCCATCCTCCAGCCTGTCCTCCTGGACACTTTTAGTGGCCACATGGCTCGTCTGCATCACAAGATTCAAACATGGATTATATGGGCTCAAATTGAATCAATCAACAGGCCCATTTGAGGATGATAGTATCTGTGGTTCCCCTGGGGAGTTTTGACGAACTGTCACATGGGACTTGTTTAAAGGCTATCCAGAGATAAAAGTCCTATGCTGTATCATCATGCTGTCTGACTGGATTATACTGGACCACAAAATTAACAGCTCGTTGCTAGGTTACGTTGTTACTACTGGTCCGGAATGTAACAGACAGCACAAACATTGAAACATTCATATACACACATAGGCATAAGCTTGTACACACACACACACACACACACACACACACACACACACACACACACACACACACACACACACACACACACACACACACAACACCAGGTAAACATGGAAAGTCAAAAATGTCCTCCAGCGCAATTCAAACTGAATTAATGTAACAGGCCCAGTGTTGTGAATCCATGGCATTTTCTAAAAGGTCTCGTACATGGGAGGACGCCACCTGGGACTCAGCAGGCATTCATATCTCCTCAGAAACAGCAAACCCAATGGACGTTGACCAAAACAAACACCCATCTCCATGGCTTATAGGATTCACATTACATTCACATTAGCCACATGTAAAGCTTATTCCTACAACCGAGAAATCCTAGACTCTAGACTAGAGTACGTAACAGACCGTTATAATTCAATGCAGTCCTAGCCGAGGCCGTGCGGGACTGTGCAGCAGAGCAGAAATGAAGGATGGCCGAACATTAACACAGACACAAAATCTACTGGAATGATAATGTCTTTCTCCGTTGTACACTGAGATAAGACAATATGGAGGAAGGAAACTGCCGGGCACTATAGAAACAGAGCATGAATAACGATATCGGCTAACCCCTCAGAATCAATAGGACAACATTGATTAGGCCTAGTTATTCTTATTTAGGCAGAAGCTATATCTAGTATGAAGCAGAGTGAAGGAACGTTAGCTGCTGTTTTGTTCTTCTGTTGTGGTCTTAAATCAGCAGTTTTCTGTTGGACCCCGTGAGGCAGGAGATCTGCCAGAGGGCTACTTTGGTCTCTGGGAAATTCTGGATGAGTTGCTTCCAATGAGAGGTAAAATCACCAAGTGAAGAAACTCATTGTCTTTACACTCACTAAAAATTCTCTCTCTCTCGCGCGCTCTCGCTCTCTCTGTGTGTGTGCGTGGTTGCCAGATGCGTGTGCATGCGTACCAGCCCTAATGTCCATTACACACATGGGTGCTGACACATTGTGAGACACGACAGCTACCCTGGCCTGAAAATGACGACAAGGTTAATTGGGCTGTGTTAGCAGCTCTACTCCTTTATTGTAGCCCATCCAGCTCGACCAATCCCTGGAGTGCTAAATAACAGCACAGGGCTGAGACACCTCAATTACTCTCTTTTTTCAGCCCCAGCACAAAACGGCTAAGATTATAGGCAGGGGCAACAGGAAAAACACAATCCTGGCATTCGGATGAATGGGTTATTGAATTCAACTGTGACGCCCTTTTGGGGGAGCTAAGCCCTTCCGTACCTCACTGTGATACAGAGCCGCAGGGACCTGGAATTATGGGTAAAAAAAAAGTTGGGGAAAGAACTAAAGAGGGTGGTTTTAAAATGAATAGAACACTGTATACAGTGTACACCAAGGGCCATATTAAAAGCATCTCAGAATATGAGTACTGATCTAGGATCTACCAGGCAAAACTGATCCTATATCAGCACTCCCAGGTTTGACTGTGCAGTTAATCAATGAATACTGTTCTTTCAGGAAAGGTTCCTACTGCATGGAACAGGAAGTGGGTCAGTGTTCCATATAGGAGCCTTTCCTCCCCTTTGACAACTTGTCATACAATTTTAATGACGCTGTGGTGTCAGAATAGGGGTATTGGTCCAGTGTTAATCTGCTAAATTGTAATTGTTCGCTCCTATGGCCTATCTCCTCATGCCTTTTGCACACACTGTATATAGACTTTCTTTTCTCTACTGTGTCATTGACTTGTTTGTGTTATTGGCTTGTTTATTGTTTACTCCGTGTGTAACTATGTTGTTGTCTGTGTCACACTGCTTTGCTTTATCTTGTCCAGGTCGCAGTTGCAAATGAGAACTTGTTCTCAACTAGCCTACCTGGTTAAATAAAGGTGAACAAATAAAAGGTAAATAATAAATACATTTAAAAAAGGTATATATGCCTCAAGTCAACCTGTGACTCTCTCTCTCTCTCTCTCTCTCTCTGTAATGATGTGCAAGTCCAAAATGAAAAGAAAAACATAAATATTGGTTGTATTTACAATGGTGATTGTTCTCCACTGGTTGCCCTTTTCCTGTGGCAAAAGATCACCAATCTTGCTGCTGTGATGACACACTGTGGTAGTTCACCCAATATATATGGGAGTTTTTGAATTCTTTGTGGGTCTGTGTAATCTGAGGTATATATGTGTCTCTAACATGGTCATACACTTGGTAGTAGGTTAGGAAGAGCAGCTCAGTTTCCACCTCATTTTGTGGGCAGTTGTCACGCCCTGGTCGAAGTATTTTGTGTTTATCTTTATTTATTTGGTCAGGCCAGGGTGTGGCATGGGTTTTTGTATGTGGTGTGTATATATGGGGGATTGTAGCTAGTGGGGTGTTCTAGATAAGTCTATGGCTGTCTGAAGTGGTTCTCAATCAGAGGCAGGTGTTTATCATTGTCTCTGATTGGGAACCATATTTAGGCAGCCATATTCTTTGAGTTTGGTGTGGGTGATTGTCCTTAGTGTCTTTGTTCCTGTGTTAGTTGACACAAGTATAGGCTGTTTCGGTTTTCGTTACGTTTATTGTTTTGTGTGTATTCGTGTTATGTTTGTTTGATTAAACATGGATCGCAATCTACACGCTGCATTTTGGTCCGACTCTCCTTCACCACAAGAGAACCGTTACAGCAGTGTGCACATAGCCTGCCTAAGGCAGCCTTTCTCAATAGCAAGGCTATGCTCACTGAGTCTGTACATAGACAAAGATTTCCTTAAATTTGGGTCAGTCACAGTGGCCAGGTATTCTGCCACTGTGTACTCTCTGTTTAGGGCCAAATAACATTCTAGTTTGCCCTCGCTCCTTCTCCCTTCCTCTCCCCTCATTGTTGACAAGAAGTGTGAACCTGAAAATGTTTCACAGCAAAGGTCAGCAATCTACAGGAATTGTTCAGGATTACAGTGATTAAAAAAAAATATATATATATTAATAGAAAGTTGAGCCTTTTCAGGCATCAAGACCTTTCATTGAATGACCTCCCATAGTAGTACGACCTTGCATTGGAGTGACAACCAAAGAAATGCCTAAACATTCCACCCGTCAGCACTTTCACTGTGATCTCCATCCAGCTTGATCCTGCCCGAGTCTTCCCATTGTCCCTCCACTCCACTGTTATTACTGAGGAGGCTCTGAGAGCTAGGCATGCATGGTTGGTCAAGCACACACACACACACTCAGACTTTCTCAAACAACCCTGACCTTCTTACCACAGCGTAATTATGAAGCAGCAAAAACAACAATTAGCCTACCACACACCGTTTTGGTTTTCATTATTATTTCATTAAACACCAAAGGAAACAGGAGGAGCCCTGTGAAGTTGATTAACTCTCTGGGCAGGCTGTCGACATTGTAGTGAGCAAATGTTGGTGGGTGTCGATTGGGTTGCCAGTCAGCTCTTTCCAGGCCTGTTGGCTTTTCAGTTTCTAAATAACGTGCCATAGGCCCTTGTGGGTGGTTGGGTTGCCAGATATTGTGCCACAGACACTTGAGGGTGTTTGGCTTGCCAGATATGTCCCTCAGTGGGACATGACTGTGCCCGGTAGATAGCCACATACTGCGAACTCCCACTGACTCCATGCTGGCAGTGAGAGGTCACACTGAATGTACACATTGCTGAGTGTGCTCGTCCACAGAGACACCGTTTTGAAGCAAGTTTCTCGTTTCCAACTGTCTTGGTGGGTGGAAACAGTTCAAATCGAATGTTTCAAAGTTAAAGAGAAAGGTAGCTATCCCCTCTAAAACTTGTCTGTAACGAGTACGCTGAGAGTCTGGAAGCAAGTTCAGGGAGTGAGTGTTTTAATAAATAAATAAAAGAAACAATGAACACAACTCAACCAACACACCAACATGAAAACGGAGTCAATAACATCTGAGGAAAGAACCAAGGGGAGGGACAGATATAGGGAAGATAATCAAGGAGGTGATGGAGTCCAGGTGAGTGTCATGAGGCGCAGGTGCGCGAGACGATGGTGACAGGTGTGTGGGATAATCAGCAGCCTGATGACCTAGAAGCCGGTGTCACGTTCTGATCTTTATTTCCTTTGTTTTGTATTTATTTAGTATGGTCAGGGCGTGAGTTGGGTGGGCAGTCTATGTTTGTTTTTCTATGATTTGGGTATTTCTATGTTTCGGCCTAGTATGGTTCTCAATCAGAGGCAGGTGTCATTAGTTGTCTCTGATTGAGAATCATACTTAGGTAGCCTGGGTGTCACTGTGTGTTGGTGGGTGATTGTTCCTGTCTCTGTGTTTTGCACCAGATAGGACTGTTTAGGTTTTCACACGTTTCTTGTTTTTGTAATCAGTTGTTCATGTGTACGTTTACGTATTAAAAGAACCATGGACACTTACCACGCTGCATATTGGTCCTCTGATCCTTTTCGCCTCTCCTCTTCGGAAGAAGAGGAGGAAATCCCTGACAGCCGGAGAGGGAGTATACATGACACTGTCAAATGGTTTGTGAAAGATGGATGACATCAATGAACTGGTATTGTTTTCTTGGAGGAAACTAAAACAAGGTACGCAAAAATATTTTTGGGGACAAACATGTCAATCAACTGCCACCTCTGAGAACTAGTCATGCATAATTACAAAAAAAAAAACGTTGTGATTACTTAAAGTCTGTTAATGCAACACCATTGTGATACCATAGTAAATTATGGCTTCAAAGATGCATCTAACAATGTTTAAAAGTACAGTCTTTCTTAACTTCCACTAAAAGATCACTGAGAACCATTTTGTTTTTTGAGCCGGTAATTAGCTTCCTTTACAAGGTCTAATTGCTGTGATGAATCCTGCCTGCAGCTAAAAATTAGAGGGTATTGATTGATTTCAAAAATCATTACAATGTCTTGTTCTTACACATCAAATTCCACTGGAACGGCTTTGTTAACACAGCAAGCAGACATAAAACTGAGATATGAGCGTGTGACGCATAGTAGGCACTTTTCCTATGGAAGATTACTAACATAGGACTAGTCTACCAATCCTAGACCAGAAACATACCATAGCTTTTAACACAGATGGTTGAATTGTTCCTTAGAATGTGTTTGTAGGCTGTGGGCCTCACTTGGTCCCCTTGCCATTAAATACACACTATATACATACACTGAGTGGACAACATTTTGCCCATTTTGCCCTCCGAACAGCCTCAACTCATCGAAAGTGTTCCACAGGGATGCTGGCCCATGTTGACTCCAATGCTTCCAAGAGTTGTGTCAAGTTGGCTGTATTCCCTTTGGGTGGTGGAGGCCCATTATCAGCAACCATCACTCTGGTGTTCCAATGGCACGTTGTTAGCTAATCCAAGTTTGTCATTTTAAAAGGCTAATTGGTCATTAGAAAACCCTTTTGCAATTGTTAGCACAGCTGAAAACTGTTGTACTGATTTAAAGAAGCAATAAAAGTAGCCTTATTTTAGACTAGTTGAGTATCTGGAGCATCAGCATTTGTGGATTTGATTACAGGCTCAAAATGGCCAGAAACAAAGAACTCGTCAGTCTATTCTTGTTCTGAGAAATGAAGGCTATTCCATGCGAGAAATTGCCAAGAAAATGAAGATCTCGTAAATCACTGTGTACTACTCCCTTCACAAAACTGCACAAACTGGCCCTAACCAGAATAGAAAGAGGAGTGGGAGTCCCCGGTGCACAACTGAGCAAGAGGACAAGTACATTAGTGTCTAGTTTGAGAAACGGATGCCTCACAAATCCTCAACTGGCAGCTTCATTAAATGGTACCTGCAAAACACCAGTCTTAATGTCAACAGTGAAGAGGTGACTCCGGGATGCTGGCCTTCTAGGCAGAGTTGCAAAGAAAAAGCCATATCTCAGACTGGCCAATAAAAAGAAAAAATTAAGATGGGCAAAAGGACACTGGACCGAGGAAGATGGGGAAAAAAGTGTTATGGACAGACTAATCTAAGTTTGAGGTGTTCGGATCACAAAGAACATTTGTGAGACGCAGAAAAGATGCTGGAGGAGTGCTTGACACCATCTGTCAAGCATGGTGGAGGCAATGTGATGGTCTGGGGGTGCTTTGGTGGTGGTAAAGTGGTAGATTTGTACAGAGTAAAAGGGATCTTGAAGAAGGAAGGCTATCACTCCATTTTGCAACGCCATGCCATACCCTGTGGATGGAGCTTAATTGAAGTCAATTTCCTCCTACAACAGGACAATGACCCAAAGCACAGCTCCAAACTATGCAATAACTATTTGGGAAGAAGCAGTCAGCTGGTATTCTGTCTATGGAGTGGCCAGCACAGTCACTGGATCTCAACCCTATTGAGCTGTTGTGCGAGCAGCTTGATCATATAAGAAGATGTAAGAAGTGCCCATCAAGCCAATCCAACTTGTGGGAGGTGCTTCAGGAAGCCTGGGGTGAAATCTCAGATTATCTCAACAAATTGACAACTAGAAGCCAAAGGTCTGCAAGGCTGGAATTGCTGCAAACGGAGGATTCTTTGACGAAAAGCAAAGTTTGAAGGACACAAAATCCTTATTTATAACCTTGTCAACGTCTTGACTATATTTCCTATTCATTTTGCAAATCATTTCATGTATGTTTTCATGGAAAACAAGGACATTTCTAAGTGATGTGCCAAATATAATTAGATTTGATTTAAAGATAACTAATCTATGGACCTCAACAGGATGGAGTCTGTGTGTTCTGTGATTTGACAAATGTCATTGTGGAGGAAAGGTGTTGCATCTGAAGAGAGGCAATCAAAAACTGATTGCTTCTTTGAAGTGGTCATTTGTACACCTTTTGTAAACCAACTTATAAACCGAGAGCATGAGCAGCAGAAATTGCTTAAACAAAAAATGCAGGCAGGCAGGCACCATTTGTGCCAACCCCATACTGTGTGACACACAGCAACAGCAGGTGTCTGATGCTGAAGGCTAGTGGCATCATTGGATGAATCATAGAACAGATACATCATCATGAGCAGTGGGACAGTCTGAGCAGGGGAGGGGGACCTTGAACTGGGACAACATCGATCTAACAACCCACACAACTGTAGTGTCCATCACCATTACTGGGGTACTCCACACAGAGAGGATTACAAAAATGGAGTACATCTATTTCAAGTAGGTGCAGTTACTTCGAGACAAAACGACATACAGTTGAAGTCGGAAGTTTACATACACTTACGTTGGAGTCATTAACTCGTTTTTCAACCACTCTACAAATTTCTTGTTAACAAACTATAGTTTTGGCAAGTCGGTTAGGACATCTACTTTGTGCATGACACCAAGTCCTTTTTCCAACAATTGTTTAGAGACAGATTATTTCACTTAACGCACTGTGTCACACTTCCAGTGGGTCAGAAGTTTACATACACTAAATTGACTGTGCCTTTTAAACAGCTTGGAAAATTCCAGAAAATTATGTCATGGCTTTAGAAGCTTCTGATAGGCTAATTGACATCATTTGAATCAATTGGAGGTGTACCTGTGGATGTATTTCAAGGCCTACCTTCAAACTCGGTGCCTCTTTGCTTGACATCATAGGAATATTCAAAAAGAAATCAGCCCCCAAAAATTGTAGACCTCCACAAGTCTGGTTCATCCTTGGGAGCAATTTCCAAATGCCTGAAGGTACCACGTTCATCTGTACAAACAATAGTACGCAAATATAAACACCATGGGACCACGCAGCCGCCATACCGCTTAGGAAGGAGACGCATTCTGTCTCCTAGAGATGAATGTACTTTGGTGCAAAAAGTGCATATCAATCCCAGAACAACAGCAAAGGTACAAAAGTGTCTATATCCACAGTAAAACGAGTCCTATATCGACATAACCTGAAAGGCAAGGAAGAAGCCACTGCTCCAAAACCGCCATAAAAAAGCCAGACTACGGTTTGCAACTGCTCATGGGGACAAAGATTGTACTTTTTGGAGAAATGTCCTCTGGTCGGAAGAAACAAAAATAGAACTGTTTGGCCAAAATGACCATCGTTATGTTTGGAGGGAAAAGGGGGAGGCTTGCGAGCCGAAGAACATCCCAACCGTGAAGCACGGGGGTGGCAGCATCATGTTGTGGGGCTGCTTTGCTGCAGGAGGGACTGGTGCTCTTCACAAAATAGATGGCATCATGAGGAGGGGAAAATTGTGTGGATATATTGAAGCAACATCTCAAGACATCAGTCAGGAAGTTAAAGCTTGGTTGCAAATGGACAATGACCCCAAGCATACTTCCAAAGTTGTGGCAACATGGCTTAAGGACAACAAAGTCAAGGTATTGGAGTGGCCATCACAAAGCCCTGACCTCAATCCTATAGAAGATTTGTGGGTCAGAAGGAATGGGCCAAAATTATTATTGTGACATTTCACATTCTTAAAATAAAGTGATGATCCTGTCTGACCTAAAACAGGGAATTTTTACTAGGATTAAATGTCAGGAATTGTGAAAAACTGAATTTAAATGTATTTGGCTAAGGTGTATGTAAACCTCCAACTTCAACTGCATATTTTGTGTACCCACTATGCCCAAAACAGGCCATTTTGAAAAGTAATAGTGTGACACACCAGGGTACAAAAATAGTGCAGTGACTACAGGGACTAAAGCTATACTGTACTTATGTCACTGTGTGTTGGCGCTCCTGGTCTGACAGCCCATGACTCCTTCAGTCAACCTTGCTCTGGTGTGGTTTACACTAAATGCCCTTTAAGGGGGTAACGACATTGTAGCCTTTCAAATGCTCTGGCTTAAACTGTAAGGTTGAATTGTTAATGAGAGCTTTGGCTCTCTACACGAACACTCTCAGTGTGTCCTGTCGACTGGAGCGCTAAAACATTACTATGGTGTGAGAGTGTGTGTGTGTGTGTGTGTGTGTGTGTCATCTGACACATGTGCAACAATAGCCTTCCATGTTAATCAGTGAGTGTGATATACCACAAACTAGTTGTTAACCCAACAGGGAATCCTAGCCTACAAAAGCATCTATTTATATCACTTAGAAGTTCGCCTTTGCTTGTCCCTTTCATTAATGGAGGTGCCGGCTCCCCCAGACACAAGTCTTTCATTAATGGAGGTGCCGTCTCCCCCAGACACAAGTCTTTCATTAATGGAGGTGCCGTCTCCCCCAGACACAAGTCTTTCATTAATGGAGGTGCCTTCTCCCCCAGACACAAGTCTTTCATTAATGGAGGTGCCCTCCCCAGACACAAGTCTTTCATTAATGGTGGTGCCTTCTCCCCAGACACAAGTCTTTCATTAATGGTGGTGCCGGCTCCCCCAGACACAAGTCTTTCATTAATGGAGGTGCCGGCTCCCCCAGACACAAGTCTTTCATTAATGGAGGTGCCGGCTCCCCCAGACACAAGTCTTTCCCCTCCCCAGACACAAGTCTTTCATTAATGGAGGTGCCGGCTCCCCCAGACACAAGTCTTTCATTAATGGAGGTGCCGGCTCCCCAGACAGTCTTTCACAGACAAGTCTTTCATGAATGGCGGTGCCTTCTCCCCCAGACACAAGTCTTTCATTAATGGCGGTGCCGGCTCCCCCAGACACAAGTCTTTCATGAATGGCGGTGTCTTCTCCCCCAGACACAAGTCTTTCATGAATGGCGGTGCCTTCTCCCCCAGACACAAGTCTTTCATTAATGGCGGTGCCGGCTCCCCCAGACACAAGTCTTTCATTAATGGCGGTCCCTGCTTGTGGTAGCACAGCATTTCATCATGCGTCCGTAGCTACCTCGAGGTGATGTGGTCTCCATGCGGTTTTAGCTACAGTCTGTAGCACGGCAACATCATCACCTTGGAAAGCAGCATTCCTCTTGTTCCGCCTGGCATCGTTACCATAGAGAACCATGTGACCTCTCCTCTTGTTCATTGCAAACTGCTTTCCTCCGGAGCAGAAAGAACACGTGATGAACCTCTACATGGCCAGTGTGTTGTTTACTTCTCTCAGTACTGTCATTGTTGGCCTGTTGTAATCAAGTGACGCCAAGATACAGTATTTCAACAGGTGTAAGCGGAATAGATTTGTGCTGACACCTGTTCATCAATAGGAGATATATTACTGCTGTGGTAAGACTGACTTTTGAAAAGGCTTGTCTGCAGGAAGGAAATATTCCTAAATGGCTTCAGTTTGATTTATGTTCCGGAAATCTCTGTTTGGCTCAAATAGCTATAAAAAAAATACCACTTCTGTTTACACTTGTTTGGCCAAATACCTTTCACAGAACAATTTATTGCTGGAGGAAAATATTTGGATGGGCCCCCCCAAACAATAACCAGAAAGCATTGGTAGCATGAAGGGTAATTCCCGCCCAACATTTCAACTTGTAAATAAACAGCGTATCGTTCAAAAACACCACAACTATAATCAGCTTGCAATTATACCACATTACCAGCAACCACAAAAAAATGCTTTCTCTTCTCTCACCCCACAGATGATGTGTTATCATGCGCACATTCATTATACGCTACAAAACTAATTATCTAACTTCAAGCATCAAATGTGTTCTGTTTCCATTACGACGGGCTTTTCTTAGCCACCCACATCATATAGAACAATGCTACAGATATTTCACCGGATGTATAAATGTGAAGCATCCACTTGGCATTTCTCCTCACTACCAAATATGGTAGTGAGAGGACGCACAGTGGCTGGCGGTGGGAGAAGATGTAACGTGATGGATTTTGGCCCACATTCTGCTAATTTTCTCATCAATGAAACATTTGATCTCAATACAGTTTTCTGTTCCCAAAACTAGAATCTGTTACGAACAGAGTGGACTACGTTTTGTAGACTGTAAAAAAAATGTTTCGAAGGAGTGCAAAGGCAAATTGTGTTATTGCAAACGTCACAGAGTAGACAAGGCATGCTACAACACGCCAATAGGATCTTGCTAGCTCATGCTTGGCTCTGCCACCTCCATGCTTGTTCTGCCCACTATGACTCATTTGTTCCCATTTGAAACGACGAGCTGTGGTCTATCTTGGTTTAGTTATAAAAATCTTTGCCCACGCCCTGTCACGTTCCACATTGTCTAAACCTGCAACACACAACACTTATTTGTCAAAGTCAGGAATAGTTTCAGCCTTCTGCACATGAAACGTGAATTAATTACCCTAAAAGATTAAAGCAATTAATCACACTGAAGATGAGTATTAACCCTGTTGGTAGTGGTTGGTATGAGTGTGTGAAACACACTAACACACTACCGATAAAAACATGTCTCTCCCTGTCGATGAAATAAGACAAGGCAGCCAACGGACTGTGGGATGAGATACTGGGGGTCATCTGTTTGAATAATGCATGACAGTTCTCTTTAAATAACCACATTCTAAAAATGACTGGTTACCCTGGGCTCTTTCCTTTTCTATCTCTCGGCAAGGGTAATTTAGATGTGTGGACTGGCTTTCTGGCTAGATTCAGGAGCATTTACATGGGAATTCCACAAATTAATGGATATGTACTATTATTAGTACACAATATATAGACATTGAAAGCTAGATGTTGGTAATCAGGCCAAATTAATATGAAATATTTGAGGTTGAGAATGTGGCATTGAAACCAATCAAGGTGAGAAGCAAGGGCATATGAAGAGAAAAACCTAAAGTAAATGGCCTAAGCTGGACATGTTATGTGTTTTCACAGGGGAAATTGATATAGTTGACCTAACATTGGTCCAATTAAACCCGGAGTGTGTAAAATGACAATCCCATCCTATAGAGATCACCAGACACCACATTGGCACCAAATGACAGTCACGCTGTGAAGACACAGCATCCATCGTAAGTTTGTCACCATGAGTCTGTCTCTGTGTGTGTGTGTGTGTGTGTGTGTGTGTCCGTGTGTCCGTGTCAACAACAGACCTATTTGCTGCTAGCCCTCCCCAAAGATTAGCATCGATCATTCAGGGATTATAAGAGTTCGGGAGCTTAGTGGTTAAAAGCATTGGGCCAGTAACCGAAAGGTTGCTGGTTCAAATCCCCAAGCCAACTATGTAAAACATCTGTTGATGTGCCCTTGAGCAAGGCACTCAACCCTAATTGCTCCTGTACGTCGCTATAGATAAGATCGTCTGCTAAATTACTAAAATATAAATGTCTATTGAATCAATGGCACATCGATCTAATATAAAGGTAACTGTATGTGGTTCAGAACTACAGTGTTCCTCCATGTCACCCTGTCAGTGGTTCAGAACTACAGTGTTCCTCCATGTCACCCTGTCAGTGGTTCAGAACTACAGTGTTCCTCCATGTCAGTGGTTCAGAACTACAGTGTTCCTCCATGTCAGTGGTTCAGAACTACAGTGTTCCTCCATGTCACCCTGTCAGTGGTTCAGAACTACAGTGTTCCTCCATGTCACCCTGTCAGTGGTTCAGAACTACAGTGTTCCTCCATGTCAGTGGTTCAGAACTACAGTGTTCCTCCATGTCAGTGGTTCAGAACTACAGTGTTCCTCCAGGTCACCCTGTCAGTGGTTCAGAACTACAGTGTTCCTCCATGTCACCCTGTCAGTGGTTCAGAACTACAGTGTTCCTCCATGTCACCCTGTCAGTGGTTCAGAACTACAGTGTTCCTCCATGTCACCCTGTCAGTGGTTCAGAACTACAGTGTTCCTCCATGTCACCCTGTCAGTGGTTCAGAACTACAGTGTTCCTCCATGTCACCCTGTCAGTGGTTCAGAACTACAGTGTTCCTCCATGTCACCCTGTCAGTGGTTCAGTCAAACAGAACAGGCCAACGCTTCCAAATTCAATATTCCGATATCTCCTCCTCCATCAAAACACCACCTTTTGCTTGACAAACACATTGGAGCATCACTTGATTTTTACAGCGGTAAGGTTAAAGACAAAGTGGCTTGGACAGAACATTGAATCAAACATCTGATAAAACGTGTCAGCAAAAAGCACAACTTAACTTTGAAGAAACTTATTTGGGAAAGTATTAAAGAGAGAGGCAGCCTCTGGAAATTGTAAAGTACAGTATACACATATGGTTTAATCCAGAGGGCTGGCAGCTAAACTCCGACTCAGACACCACATCATGGAAATCCTATTCATTCATTCAAATTCAATTCTTCTCAAAGCCACCACTTCTCCCTTCTTTTCGTGACAGGGTAATAGAATAGAACAAGAGGAGAACGAGTCAGGTAGGTCTTCCTAATGGCTGAATAGAGCTGTGATCACTCCTACCACTGTGTCTCATCATCTGGAAATCGATCTGTACCTGCCAAGTTACAAAGCTCTACACCCAGGATATAATTTGGGTTTAATTCCCCAGGGCTCTATTCAACCATAGCTTCTGCAAGTCATTTAACTGGAGAAAATAATGATATCATGTTGGCTTTACAACGTGGTGGCTTATCAAATAATTAATTCATGTAAAGTAACTTAGAATAACTAAATATCCCTGGTATACACATTAAGAATATTTTGTATGGTTGCATTGAGACAAGGTAAGAGAGGTCAGGGCTCTCAACACTTAGCCTATTTTACATTTCACCTGCCAAACATGTTTACTCGGTGTGCTCTTGGAATTGATTGAGTCATGAGCATGACATAAACAACAACAACAATGAGCACTACAAACAAAATGGGCCTAATACTCAATTAAAGAGGATCAGGCTCTGAACAACAGCCACTCAGCTACAAATCCACAGCCAACATCAATGTGTCCATTAATACTCAAATTGTTGGGTCGGGATGCAGCAATAACACTACAAAAGCACCCAATTACCCTTTTAGACTGATGCCATTTAGTGTGATTCATCTGTCCCCATTCAGAACGGGGTTCACCTCCTGTTTGAACCCATGACGCTTCCATCCATCAACAGAAAACCACTGTCTCTGACAATCAAGCCTGTGGCCAGTGACAGGTTATAGGCCTCAGCACTCAGAGCCTCACTACCCAGCATTAACAATCAGCTGTCATCTAAAACAACCAAGACCAACTGTAAGCCCAACACATCACAGACATCTATTCTACTCCTAATTGACCGACCTGGTTTTAAAATGGTTTCTCTATACGCTGGTTGCCTTTCTCTAGTCTTAGATCAATAGCCAATGTCTCTGCATGTGGTTGACATTGAACCATTGATTCAGCCTAACGTATCTGCATGTCTCCATGACAGTGGCTGCATGAGAACATGATCAGTAATCACTCCAAGGACAATTTACAGTGACACAACAGAGTGTGCTGGCGGGCGGGAACATCTCATTGGTGGGTGTTTTGATTCTTTATTTATCAGTGGGCCAACTCCCTCCTGCCTCTGTCGCTGGAGAGTTCTGACTGACATTGAGTGTACACACGCACACAGCAGGGTGTGTGAGTCCCCTGTCACTCTCTCTCTCCTACCCCTCTTGTCTCTCTCTGGCAGGCAGATATGTGGGCCTCTGAGACCCCCGAGCATCACAAGGGGGCCTTATCTTCACAACAGATGAGAAACTCAACTTAGACCCAACGTCAAAGCCGGAGGGAGAGACACTACAGATGCATGTCTGACTGACCAACAGAGCCAGTAGCAGCAGTCCAACATGTGGCAGCAGCACATCCACATCCACATCCCAAACAGATATAATATTTGACTAAAACAATAATTTCAAACCTTGCTTATATTTGTATACGATCTTGTGCATCTCTCTATTATGCGTGGGAATACTTGGACAGATTTCTTAAATTAAAATAACTTGGAGCTGATTTCCTGGTGTTTGTACAGTGTTATGTCCAACAAAAAAATTATAAAACTTGGGGAGCCAAAAAAAAAACACCCGCAGGCAAAATTCGGCCCTCGGCCCGCAAGTTGGGGAACCCTGCCATAGAGAGACTTCAGTTCAGAGAGAGGGTTAGAGAGAGACCAACTCAGAAAGACTCACTCTTACCCCTAGAGATACCTTCCTTGACATCATGAAGGGGCCACTTCAGACACTAACTCTTCCGCAAGATAAATCAAGTGCAGCTTGGGAAGAAACGCCAGGCAGCGGCGCTCTTGACTGAAGCATTGAGTTACGATGAACAGTGCTAGAAGTTATGGCCCTCTGTCATTATTCATGACAAGTCAACTGTGTAAAGCAATAGTTAGCTAGCACAGTTATCAAGCTCAAGCACAGTCGTCAAACACAAGAATACACAACACATGTCAAGCCAAATGCTAGTCTGTGAGTCCATCTACAACACATAACAGACAAAAAGACAAGCACGCGTTAAATTGCTGAAATGAGGGGCAGGACACATCAAATTGTGATGACCATGTCGACACGGTGCTGATGGACCGGGAGATAGTGACATGTCATTTCCTGTCTGTCAGCTTGTATTATGGAGTGTCCGGGGGGATGAGGAGGAAGAGGACGGACCAGGGAACAAGGGAGGAAATGAACAAAAGCAGCACTGCCTGTAGCCATTGACAACCATTAGCCACCTGTCACACATCTATACCTTCCATCTCCCTGGATGTACTGCATACTGCATATGTGCAGTATATTCTGTTGAAGTCGGAAGTTTAAATACACTTAGGTTGGAGTCATTAAAACTAGTTTTTCAACCACTCCACAAATGTCTTGTTAACAAACTATAGTTTGGCAAGTTGGTTAGGACATCTACTTTGTGCATGACAAGTAATTTTTCCAACAATTGTTTACAGACCGATTATTTCACTTATAATTCACTGTACCACAATTCCAGTGGTACGGTCGCAAATGGGTCTTCCAAATGGACAATGACCCCAAGCATACTTCCAAATGGACAATGACCCCAAGCATACTTCCAACGTTGTGGCAAAATGGCTTAAGGACAACAAAGTCAAGGTATTGGAGTGGCCATCACAAAGCCCTGACCTCAATCCCATAGAAAATTTGTGGGCAGAACTGAGCGAGCAAGGAGCCTTACAAACCTGACTCGGTTCCATGAGCTCTGTCAGGAGGAATGGGCCAAAATTCACCCAACTTATTGTGGGAAGCTTGGGTCAAACATTTTTTTTCCACAAGTTAAACAATTTAAAGGCAATGCTACCAAATACTAATTGAGTGTACGTAAACTGAACCACTGGGAATGTGATGAAAGAAATAAAAGCTGAATTTGGCTAAGCTGTATGTAAACTGACCCACTGGGAATGTGATGAAAGAAATAAAAGCTGAATTTGACTAAGCTGTATGTAAACTGACCCACTGGGAATGTGATGAAAGAAATAAAAGCTGAATTTGACTAAGCTGTATGTAAACTTCCGACTTCAACTGTATAGGGTGGGTAAAAGGGCATATGTTATGTGAACAGTGCCTCAGTGAAAACGGGAACCAGTCAAGCCTAATTAGATGACAGGAGTGTATGAAGCTATAGGCAGGCCCTTGCAATTTCCAGGGGGGATTAATCACATTGCCTTTCTGCTATGCTGACCAGGGGCTTGGCCCCGTGGCTGTGAGGGCGATGGGTTTGCGGAAAGGTGCCCGCTGCCCTGGTCTTCCCCTGGCAGAGTGGAGAGAGTGATGGGGACAGTCACCTGTCAGGGGGAGTGCGGGGGGAGATGAGAACGCAGCATTGGGAGGGCGGGAAGGGAACATTGGGGTGGAAGCAGGAAAAGGGGTCATGTGGTCCAATCACAATCACCTGTCTTTACAGTTACATTTGATGAAGTTATTCAAATGAGGTTATTCAAATGGACTGGTGAACCTTTCATGTAATTAAAGACCATGAGGTCTTTAGTAAACAATGGAGAGGATTGTACGGGGAGAACAGAGCATCTGTGTACAGTCATTTCCAAGAGAGTTACCTTACCTATTAGGGCGAACCAATTTTACTGTGGAGCGAAAACAACACACACCATTCATGTGGACACTGTGCATTTCCCTAAAAAGTGGCCACGAAGTGAACAGGACAAAACAAATTGGTCAGATGTCTTTGTTATCGGTCTCTTAATATAGCTCCAGTAAACTCCATTCACAGTGAGTAATATGAATAGTACAAAAGCCCATTAAATCAGGTTCAGCTTGATCCTGGCTGACGTAAAAGGGTTTTTTGTCCTGATCTTTAAAAAAGCCCACGGCCGCTTCCCAATTAACACTATTCCCTACATTTGGCCTATAGGGCTCTCGTAAAAAGTTGTGCACTATGTAGTGAATAGGTTTCCATTTTGGATGCAGACTATGATGTATTTGTTTCCCATTATGTCCTGCAAATGAATAATTGAAGCAATAATGCCTGAGAGGGTGTGGTATACAGCCAACAAGGAGTGACTGGATAAAGCCCTTAGCCGTGGTATATTGGTCATACACCACAAACCCACGAGGTGCCTTATTGCTATTAGAAACTGGTTACCAATGCAATTAGAGCAGTAAAAATAAATGTTTTGTCATACCCGTGGTATACGGTCTGATATACCATGGCTGTCAGCCAATCAGCATTCAGGCTCGAACCATCCAGTTTATAATAAAGAACAACCATATGTGCTAGAGAGAGGATGTTAGATAATGAGCGAGGTCTTGGGCGCACGTTGGACCTGGTTCACTTCTTTACACCCTCACCCTGTGTGTTACAGCATCTCAAACCAGACTTCTATCGCTGCCTGGCAGGATATATTACCACCTACAGTGAAACAGCTTCCCCTTATGTTAGAACGCATTAATGGGATTTTGTTGCCAGCTGAGCCTGCTGGAGACAGAAGTATAGAAGGCAGTGGTGGAATGTGTACAGGAATTGCTGCTACTGTGCAGGAATTGCTACTATTGACCCATATTGGAGCACCCACTGAATCACTGGACAAAGCAGCATCCATTACAACAGCACAATGAGATCAGTGACTTCTCAGCAGTAGAAACCAGGAAAATAAATCTCCTTTCACCACAATCTCCAAATAGACCTTTCTGATTCTTTACTGCCATGCTACTGTATGGGATGGTCCTACTGTACGAACATACTAATGATCAGGCACAACCTCCCCCAACCAGGGCATGTATTCACAAAGAGTCTCAGTGTAGGAGTGCTGATATACAGTTGAAGACGGAAGTTTACATACACTTAGGTTGGAGTCATTAAAACTCATTTTTCAACCACTCCACAAATTTCTTGTTAACAAACTATAGTTTTGGCAAGTCGGTTAGGACATCTACTTTGTGCAAGACAGAAGTAATTTTTCCAACAATTGTTTACAGACAGATTATTTCACTTATAATTCACTGTATCAGAAGTTTACATACACTAAGTTGACTGTTACTTTAAACAGCTTGGAAAATTCCAGAAAATGATGTCATGGCTTTAGAAGCTTCTGATAGGCTAATTTTCATAATTTGAGTCAATTGGAAGTGTACATGTGGATGTATTTCAAGTCCTACCTTCAAACGCAGTGCCTCCTTGCTTGACATCATGGGAAAATCAAAATAAATCAGCCACGACCTCAGGAAAAAAAATTGTAGACCTCCACAAGTCTGGTTCATCCTTGGGAGCAATTTCCAAATGCCTGAAGGTACCATGTTCATCTGTACAAGCAATAGTCCCCAAGTATAAACACCATGGGACCACGCAGCTGTCATACCGCTTAGGAAGGAGACGCATTCTCTCTCCTAGTGATTAATGTACTTTGGTGCAAAAAGTGCAAATCAACCCCAGAACAACAGCAAAGGACCTTGTGAAGATGCTGGAGGAAACGGGTACAAAATTATCTACATCCACGGTAAAGCGAGTCCTATATCAACATAACCTGAAAGGCCACTCAGCAAGGAAGAATCCACTGCTCCAAAACCGCCATAAAAAAGCAAGACTACGGTTTGCAACTGCACATGGGGACAAAGATTGTACTTTTTGGAGAAATGTCCTCTGGTCTGATGAAACAAAAATAGAACTGTTTGGCCATAATTATCTTGGCCAGGTCGCAGTTGAAAATGAGAACTTGTTCTCAACTTGCCTACCTGGTTAAATAAAGGTGAAATATAAAAATAATGACCATTGTTATGTTTGGAGGAAAAAGGGGGAGGCTTGCAAGCCGAAGAACAACATCCCAACCATGAAGCATGGGGGTGGCAGCATCATGTTGTTGGGGTGCTTCGCTGCAGGAGGGACTGGGGCACATCACAAAATAGATGGCATCGTGAGTCAGGAAAATTATGTGGATATATTGGAGCAACATCTCAAGACACCCATCAGGAAGTTGAAGCTTGGTCGCAAATGTGTCTTCCAAATGGACAATGACCCCAAGCATACTTCCAAAGTTGTGGCAAAATGGCTTAAGGACAACAAAGTCAAGGTATTGGAGTGGCCATCACAAAGCCCTGACCTCAATCCCATAGAAAATGTGTGGGCAGAACTGAAAAAGCGTGTGCGAGCAAGGCGGCCTACAAACCTGACTCAGTTACACCAGCTCTGTCAGGAGGAATGGGCCAAAATTCCCCCAACTTATTGTGGGAAGCTTGTGGAAGGCTACCTGAAATGTTTGACCCAAGTTAAACAATTTAAAAGCAATGCTACCAAATACTAATTGAGTGTATGTAAACTGACCCACTGGGAATGTGATGAAAGAAATAAAAGCTGAAATAAATCATTCCCTCTCCTATTATTCTGACATTTCACATTCTTAAAATAAAGTGGTGATCCTAACTGACCTAAGACGGAATTTTTACTACGATTAAATGTCAGGAATTGTGAAAAACGGAGTTTAAATGTATTTGGCTAAGGTGTATGTAAACTACCGACTTCAACTGTAGGGTCAGTTTTTAATTTTAGATCGGAATGATTATATGGACTGGGGGCAGTGCTTGACTTGGGCAGGAGTTCACCAGAGTACCAGCAACTCAAATGTTCTACTTCTTGAACTCCTGCACCTTTTATAGAATATTTGTTTAAAGGTATTGTGTTCCTGCACCTAAAAATAAATAGTACCAGCACCAAAAATGAGAACAGGCACCTATTTCAGACCAAATCAAGCACTGACTGGGGGGACGTGATCCAAGTTCAGCACTTTGAGAGCTTGGGTCTATCTGTGTTTTTGTCAAAATGTAGTTATTGCCATAGCCTTGTTAAGTTCAATGTTCTCTACATATATAGTACTCTAAATACCCCAATTCATGTTGTTCAGATCAAAATAATACAAGATGAAGCCAATTATCTCAGAATCGTCTTTGTGCAGATGTAACCTTATAGTCCCAAGCTCTGGACTTCTCTCAGACAATTTATCAATACTGACCAACGGCCCTTCACACCACAGAGACTGAACCTTTCTGGGATCCGCCAACCTGGAGCCGCAGGGTGCAGGCCTCTGTTAGCTACCGTTGCCCCACTGACCAAAGCAACAGATACATGCAAACAGAAAACCATGCTACCAAAATAACAAGCATGCAACAATAAATGTATGCTTGTATGAATTAATGTACAAATGAATGAATTCATGTACAGTCACCTAGACATACACAAGAAAACCGGTAACATATCAAAACCTTGTAAAATAGTGTGATGGAAAGGGAAAATAGAGATGGATGCTTTTGTTATGGCAACTGGACTGTCAATCATGGATGACCTTGAGAGATTTGACAAAAATAGACACTGTTAGCAAATCTACTTAGATACAGAGGGAAGATACTAGGCTTTCATTTACAAAGCTAAAATAAGTCATGCTGATATTTACTCTGAAAACCTAACGTTCAAAGAGACTCTGAAATGAGATGTGATGCGTTTAAAAGATGGAGAGGCGTGAGAGAGAGCAGGAGGACTTCACTGGAAAATGTCAGGAGCGCCGAGATCAAGGTGGAACACCTGAATGCCACGGAATCTACCGTGAACACACCGAGCATTAGTGATGTATTCTAACGTATTCCACGAGTGCATTGTCCT